>NC_057813.1:466274525-466277783 GCF_018294505.1 Triticum aestivum
CTTGAATAACTCACCGTCTCCGCAATCCACCGCTCGCACGGCCCACACAATTGCAACCCAAACTGCACATAACATCCGTCTGTAGACCATCAACCATCAACTTCTTCTTCAATGAAATCTTACCAGCCCTTCTGCTAACCTAAGAAAAACTGATGGGGTGCATATAGCAGGCACACCATGTATAAATTGTAAGGGAATGTTATCTGCTTGCCGTTCATTAGGGGGAGCATCCTGACGAACCACCTCTGAGCCATACGATCTCCATCAGATGAATGTCAGTTTTCACAAAGCCCCCAAGAAACCCTTCAAGGAAGGAAGTGGCATGGCAGTTTCTAAAAACCGGAACCCTGCCCCCCTAAACGCGGTAAAAACTGCCACCACCATCCCCTTCTCTTGCTATGCTGTTCCTGGCGAACGGCATCCAGGCATGCGCGTAAGATATTTTTTTCTCGGATACTCGTTTTTTAGATGTCGGAGATACACCATTGACTGTGGAATCATCTGTGTGGATGTATAGATTGTAAGATTTTCTTTCCGTATACTCTGCTTTTTAGATGCCGAGATACAACTAGTAGTAGTATTGACCGTGGAATCATATGTGTGGGTGTGAATGTTGTGTGAAGAACACGTGCATGATTATGTGCGGCAAAACCTCCGGTACAAGACAGGTGGCTCCACCCCGTGCCGTCCACCAGATATTCCGACGGGTTGGTGGGGTATCTCCGTGGAGAGTGGGAGGAACGAGTGGTCGAGGGAGACGGGGTTGGAAGCTTCAGAGCCAGGAGCGGGATGTGGAGAGGGGGAAGAAGACAAGCGGAGGTAGGAGTTACCCGGACGCAAAATGGGTTCGGTAGGAGTGATCTGAACGCAAGAATTTGATGGTGCACCAAGGCCTTCCAGATCAAAACCACCCCCCGTCGGTCCTCGCCACTTACTGGTAGTACATCTGTTCCGTCTTTCGCCGAACACGCCTCGCGCGCCGAAGCACGCTACCTGGAACTGGAAGGTGTTCTTCCTCCTCCGCTCTACTGTGCTCCCGTGGCGCGGAGATCCAACCGGAGCTGGACCGACTCCTTTTGCCGGTGAGGAACCCTAACTTGCTCCGACTGTTTTTTTTACAGTGTTTTGTTCTGGTGTTCTTCCTTTTTTCACGTGAGCCATCCAGTCCAAGTCATGCTTAAACGAAATAAAATTTGAGTTCAACTGAATTCCCATGGCTAACGCTAGGTCCGCCCCTGCTTGTTCATAGTTCAGTATCATTTTCGCGTAAGAAAATGGTACCAATCTGGTGCTGCCTTTTGTCAGAGTAATTAGCATAAAATTGGTCATTCGTCAGAGTCGGATTCAGTTAAGTTGTTAACTGCTGAATCGAAGTGTTGTTTCGGATCCTTTTTTAGCTTAACTCCACTGGATCTCTCATAAATGACGGCAAAAGTGTTGCTTTCATTTCTCCGACCATATCCTCATCCCATATAGCCTGTGGAATTCTTCATTCCTGCGCAACTCTGTAAATTTTGTTCGCTCCTCTGTTGTTGCAGAACCAGTGTGCTAGCTACTGAAGCGGCCATGGAAGTGGTTTCTTCCAGTCACTCTTGCTTGGCATTTCATCAAACACCTACCAGTGCTCGGAGGTCTCTGGGCACTGGTCTTGGTCTGCGGCATACCAAGTTTGCTCGGCCAAGAAAAAGCGCAGTTCTCTGTGTTGGGAGAGCTTCAAATCCTGGTGATTCAGGAAAGCTGCATGTCAGCCGCAGCTTCGATGTAAGCGATGTCGATGCTGCCCTCCAGGGCATCTCCAAGAAGGTAGGCCAGATCGAGAAAGTGTCCATTCCTGGTCTGCCAGAAGGGCCAGACAGTTCTCAAATCAGCACTGGTTTGTGGGAGTGGAAGCCGAAGCTGACGGTATACTACGAGAAGTCTGGCACCAAGAATAGCAAGGCGCCAGCAGTGCTTTTTCTACCAGGTTTTGGGGTGGGCACGTTCCATTTTGAGAAGCAATTGATGGATCTTGGCCGTGATTACAAGGTGTGGACGATGGATTTTCTGGGACAGGGAATGTCATTGGCGTGTGAAGATCCCGCTCCTAAGGCCATGGCGGAGGAGGATGAGGAATCATATTGGGGTTTTGGACAAGATTCACAACCATGGGCAGATGAATTGGTGTACTCTGTAGACTTGTGGCGTGACCAGGTCCAGCACTTCATTGAAGAGGTACCATTTTGGAAAATTTGTTGTTTCATCCAGTATTGTTTTTGCTAATATGTCTTTCACGTTAACAAATCTTCTTGTGCTTTGCACTCTCTGGAAGTCCTGCGATAATTAGCAAGTTAGCTTTTTTACGGAGCAAGTTAGCTATTTTACCTTCATCATGAGTGGTTGTTGTTAGATCACCAAGTGGTATTTTCTTAGTAGTATACATCTATACATAGACTTGTGAAAATGTTGTTATGGTCGGCTGGTCAAGAATCACAAATATCATGTATATTCAAACTCGTCATAGTTGCACAATTGAGTTCTTGCTTACTTGCGAATCTCCCAGTTGGAACACAATGTAATCATCTTCTTTGGTGTTCTTTGGTGCTTGATGGCTGTGTGCATCGCAATGATGCAGAGGCCGGGGTTACCCTCCTTTTAAAAAAAAGAAAATCTTCTTTGGTGCTCACTAATTCTTGATGAAAGCAAAATGATGTATCGTTAACACATCCTGTTTGGTGAATGTTTCTTGGTTTTTCGTCATACGATTAAGAAAGGTCCTGGGAATATAACTGATCTATGTGGTACAGGTTCAACTTTGCTAGTTGTAAATGTTAATGCGTCTCCCAGGACTGTTATGCCAATCATACAATTTTTTATTTGTTTTCATACTATTTAGAATCTTCCTATTCACAGCCAGTTCGGTGACACTCTTCAGCTGTTGGATTTATGTCTCATTTATCTTATTCTAGGTTTATAACCCTCTTGCAGGTTATCGGTGAGCCAGTTTATATCGTGGGAAACTCTCTTGGAGGTTTTGTTGCTCTATATTTAGCTGCATCCAGCCCACACCTTGTAAAGGGGGTCACATTGCTTAACGCAACGCCATTTTGGGGTTTCCTTCCCAATCCTGCAAGATCTCCTCGTTTGTCAAAGATTTTTCCATGGGCTGGGACATTTCCTCTTCCATCAGTTGTGAGGAAACTTACTGAAACAGTGTATGTGTTACTACTTATTATGTTTCAGAACATAGACATTTTTTCAGTGAGTAGTTTTTTATGGGAT
>NC_057813.1:466278018-466281467 GCF_018294505.1 Triticum aestivum
CAAAAAAAAAACACTTTCTCATATAAACCATGAACTTCTGCCTGGAATTTAGTGTAATTCTCGTACTATTATTTCTCTCCACATACTAGGATATCATGGTAATTATGCGAGATTATAGCATCATTAGGATTGTGTTTGTTATCCAATATCCATGCATTGGATCCTACAAATTGGATAGCCTATTGATCCCTTTTTGATACAGGTGGCAGAAGATAAGCGACCCAAGAAGTATACAGAAGATACTCAGGCAAGTATATGCTGACCACTCAACAAATGTTGACAAGGTGTTCTCGCGTATTATAGAGACAACAGAACACCCGGCAGCTGCTGCATCATTTGCCTCCATTATGTTTGCTCCAATGGGCCAGATATCCTTTCAGGAGGCACTGTCTAGGTGAGATGGAAAGCCCAACCTGATGAATTGCTCTATTGCTTACAAATGTCAGTTTCCACTTTAACACTGATCATCTGCAGGTGCCAAAGGCAGGACATTCCCATTTCCCTTATGTATGGGAAAGAAGACCCGTGGGTTACACCTTATTGGGGTATCAGAGTCAAGCAACAGGTGCCAGAAGCACCCTATTATGAAATTAGCCCTGCCGGTCACTGTCCTCACGACGAGGTTCCTGAGGTAACTATTGCACGCCGTGTGCAAATTGTAGCCCCCCTTTGTATTTATACAATATACTCCCATTGATCATTCATAAAGGTACTAACATATATCTAGTGCAAACTACCATCAGGCTGCAAACATGCAACTTTAAAATCGACAGTTAACAATCCAAAAATTTGAGAAGATCTTTGTTGGACCTGTGCATTGTCCTCCCTTTTTTCAAATTTAAACCTAAAATGAGTTCAAATAAATAAAATATAAAAATATCTTCGTAAATTTTGCCTTTCGTTTTAGAGTATTTATCACAGAACTACATTTCTTTTGTCAAAACTACACTCTAAGCAACCACTTCAAAACTACTCCCTCCGTCCCAAAATTCTTGTCTTAGATTTGTCTAGATACGGATGTACCTAATACTAAAACATGACTTGATACATCCGTATTTAGACAAATCTAAGACAAGAATTTTGGGACGGAGGGAGTATAGTTTAAGCAAGCAATTGACATAACTAGACTCTGTAAACATAACATTTCACACCTACACTTCTATATTTTACAACGGATTGGACCAATCAGTGGCGGATCCAGCCTAATGGGTGAGGGTGGGCCAACAATGTAAATGTTAATATAAATTTATTTATTCATAATTTTTCAAGAAAAAAAATTCTATGATATAAAAGCTATTGGAAAAATCCAGGGTGGCCTCACCCTGTCCACCCTCTAGCTCCTCCACTGGGACCAATAGTGCCCACTAGTCAGCCACGCTAGGAAATTAACAATGATACAATCATACTCCCTCCATCCGAAAATACTTGTCGGAGAAATGGATAAAAATGAATGTATCTAGAACTAAAATACGTCTAGATACATCCATTTCTCCGACAAGTATTTCCGGACAGAGTACAATACAAGTCATTTTTTCCGACAAAGACAATACAAGTCGTACCAAGCAAAAACATACTCATACCCGAAGCAAGTCACTCCAAGCCTAGCCTCACATGCAATGGATTGCCAACCAGCAGAACAATTTTCGTTCAAGAGAAATCCAACAACAAAAGATATTGGAGACCTACATGCAATGAACGAAGCTGACATGGGGGGTTCAACTTACAGTTATGTCAAGGCAAGGCCCGTAGGGGCCACTAGCTTGGAGCGCCAAGCACAGATGAAGATCTGCTGTGGGCAAACACATCTATCTTGTCTGTAATTTATTATTGTATTACTTTCTGATATTAGAAGAAACCTTCAAGATTGTTAGTTAGTTTTCATAATCATCTTGTGTGTCCAAGCTATTCAACCCAAAGGTCATCTTCACATTATCATTCAAGCAAGCGATATTCTCTCTTTATTTGCCTTAGCAGTGGAAACGTTTTAGGCTCATGAACCTGCCATATTGTGCAACATTGTGTCAAGTTAGAAGTTTAGTAGGCTAAGTCAAGTTTTAGATATTTCGGCAACCTAATTATCGTGTGAAAAAAGATTTAGTTGGTCAAATCCAGCCAAAGCAATCTTTACGTTGTCATGGGTCTTAAGCTGTTAGAAACTACACCACTCGTGAAGTCAAAGCTGTGAAAACCAACTCGGGTTTACATTCATGGCTAGTGAGTTTCGTTTCAATGATGATGACAGCTGAACTTTTGTCTTTGGTCAGGTTATAAACTATTTGCTCCGAGGATGGCTTAAGAATGTGGAGTCTGAGGGTTCAGTTGACCTCCCATTTCTTGAAGATTCCAGCTTTCAAGAACATGGTGTGTCGAAGGAGCTGGAGTTTGTCAGGACAGGGTCCAAGAAATCAGTTAGTGTGCGGCTCTTCGGTTCCCAAATTTCCCTGTGGAGCCAACTGAGCTCATTCTTGAAGCGGCATGCCTCCAACATAAGGGTAGTGTCCAGATGATTCGTCCGTAGTTCGTTAGATAGTAGAAGCTTCAATTGTATATTGTATTCATTATTCTTTATGTAAAGTAGTCAGGTTGATGCCTAGATGTACGAAATAGAGACAAGTTCAAATATTTTAGTGAATGTGAATATGTGTAGTACAGAGTTAGCATTGGGCGTCAAACATCTGTCGTGGTTGTATTCATAGGAATTCAAGATCACATATTTTCCTGCTCGGTGAATACCTGTAAAGTTTGAGGTAAGCAACAGTTTTATCACCGAACAGTAACTGCAACAACATTTTCCTGCTCCATTATCTTTGTATCCTCTAGCGTGTCTTCCATTCAAGGTATATTAGTCTCATCAGTTTCTACCTGTAAGATTAAGAGTAAAGTGCTCTTTTCGTCCCTCAGCTTATCGTGAAGGGTGGTTTTCATCCCTCAACATTTTATTGGTGCAACATTCATCCCTCAATTCTTAATACCTTTTTAGTGTGTTTTACTTCTGCTTTTCCATTCCTCAACATTTTATTGGTGCAACATTTTTTAGTGTGTTTTTCTTCTGCTTTTCTTTCGTTTGTAATTGATACAATGTACCTTTTAAAAAAAATCAAGAAAAACAGAACAGAGTCCTGCTGTTTCGCTAAAAAAAACTCTTAATACTAGGATAAGTTGAGGGACACAAAATGCACTTTACTCTAAGACTAATTGGCAACTTTTATTTGATATGTTGAACATAAAGGGGTTTCCTGGTAAATATATTACATAAAGGGGTTTCCTAGTAAATATATTAGCTGGACAAAACAAATACTCCCTCCGTAAAGAAAAAGAAGAGCATTTACAACACTAAAGTAGTGTTCTGAATGTTCTTATATTTCTTTACAGAGGGAGCGGTTCAGAGTGAGAACGTGGGTGTTAAAGTTAACAATCAATTGGGTCCTTATTTTAGAACTAAAAAAAAT
>NC_057813.1:466281772-466283320 GCF_018294505.1 Triticum aestivum
GTGCACTTTCTTCCTTTTTTGTTTTAATATTGTTATGGGTGTGTTGCAAGAACTTATTTGTAGAGCTAAAACACTTAAACACAAGGTATCATTATTGGGGTTATTCTTGATCTGGTTGAAGGGGGGTTAATTCTATTTGGAAGATTAACTTCTATGAAAATTATAGTTGTTTTTTTTAGGATATTGACCATGATATTGATTATATCCTGAGAAAAGGACAATGATATTGATTTGTATAAAAAATATTATTTGCACTGCTTGGACTTTGCCAATGAAATATCTGGGAATCCCTAACCATACTTATAACTTAAGGAATAGTGACAGGAGTAAAGTTGAGAATAAGATTGGGAGTAGAATAGGTACTAGCAAGGTAGATTATGAGATTATGGAGGAAAACTGATTCTTATTAAATCATGCCCAAATAATATTCCTTACTGTATGATGTCAGTGTTTACTATTCGACTAAAAGACCTTTGCATAAAATAGAGTAATTGCTGGAAATTGTTCTGGTAGGAAGCTGATAAATCTAATAAAAATAATTTAGTAAGGTAGTCTGAAGTTTGTCAACCTTTGGATCAAGGTTGGCTAGGTATAGTTGATTTGCAGGTTATGAATAAGTTATTAGGGAAGTTCAAGAATCAGAATGATTTATAGCCTGATGTAATCAGAAAATAAAACAATGTAGTAAGAACCTTTTAGTAACTGATAACTACAAACCAAGTCGATATCATTTTATCCATGATTTGTTTAACTGTAGAGATGTGCCTTACATATTTTGTAGGAAAAGACACTAGGGGTTTATTTTTTCCGAAACTATGGAAAAAGATTTGCCTCATCCATAATTAAGCTAACGAGAGTCGCCCAATTAATTAACGGATAACCGACGAAAACCATCACAATTCGCCAAGCTACCCACACAAGATACCATATACATACCTCTGCAAAGAGAGCCTCATAGAGATAGTTGTAACACCCGAAAATCATGCTACAGTAACTCCACACTAATGATGCCAAGTCACCTTGATTACTAAGCTAAATTGCCCCGTGATTGAAAACCAATTCAAATTTAAATTTAAACTGCAAGTCAACAGCAAAATAAAAATGTTCGTTGGGTTGCAAATATTCACTAAGGAACTGTCATGTAGAAACCAACATCATTTGACTCATAGATAAGTTCCTAGGAATTAATAAATGGGCCAACAACATTAAAATAAGCCAATTCAATTTAAACAAATAGTCAAACATCTTCCAAGTATTCTGAAACTTTTTGTGCAATCCTAAAATGTTGTCTAGTATTTAGGCCAATTCACATAAGCAGCGAAAATCAAATAATAGCAAAAGTAAATGCAAAACAGTAAGTAAAATAGTAAAACCAAAAAAAGGAAACCACACTGTGCACTTACCGACCTAGTGAGCAGTGTGGCCCAGCCCACCTCGCCATCTCCTTCTTCCTCTTTCTGTTCATCCAGGGCACCGTGGTCGTTGCCCGTGCGTTCGTGGCAAGGATGGCCACGTGCCGGCCATCCGGCGGTGCCCCACATGGATTAG
>NC_057813.1:466283606-466286047 GCF_018294505.1 Triticum aestivum
CCCCCTTTCCCCTTGCTCGCCCCTCTCCCTCTCCAATTCGTTCGCGCCTGAAACGCAGTCGCCACCGCCTCATTGTTGCCGCATCCACCAAGCTTCCCGCTCCACTGGAGGATGTCCAGGAGCCCCGGTGGTTCTTCCTCGTCAAGCACACAAACGGATCGAGGCCGGGAAGCAACGTCTGTGTCACCGCATCGTCTCTCCCATCTTCGGCCACCATGCGCCATCGCCCGATCCCGCAAGCTCAGACTCATCCCGGCCGTTCCCGAGCTCGCCACGAACCCCTCCCAGCGAGTCGGGTCCATTCCCCTGTTTCCCCGTTGATTTCATCATTGCCCCACGCCATCACCATCGAGCCGAGCTCCCTGGAGATCGCGTTCACTGCCCACTATCGGTGTCAAAACCAGCGGATCTCGGGTAGGGGGTCCCGATCTGTGCGTCTTAGGCTGATGGTAACAGGAAGCAAGGGACACAATGTTTACCCAGGTTCGGGCCCTCTCGATGGAGGTAAAACCCTACTTCCTGCTTGATTAATATTGAAGATATGTGGAATACAAGAGTAGATCTACCACGAGATTGTACAGGCTAAACCCTAAGAGCTAGCCTATGATGGTATGATTGTAAATGTGATCGGCCTTCTAAGGACCACCCTCTTCGGTTTATATAGACACCGGAGAGCTAGGGTTTACAAGGAAGGAAACATAATATCCGGATCGCCAAGCTTGTCTTCCACGCAAAGGAGAGTCCCATCCGAACACGAGCCGAAGTCTTGAGTCTTGTATCTTGACGCTTCTATAGTCCGGACGATGAATATAGTCCGGCTGTCCGGATACCCCCTTATCCAGGACTCCCTCAGTAGCCCCTGAATCAGGCTTCAATGACGATGAGTCCGGCACGCAGTCTTGTCTTCGGCATTGCAAGGCGGGTTCCTCCTTTGAATACTCCAAGGTTATTATCGAACACGTAGGTTGTGTCCGGATCTGCAAAATGATCCTCACATACCACCGTAGAGAGAATGATATTTCAGCTGACGATTTTTAGATGATGTGACATGCCACTAGAGCTAGGTCATTATTCGAACCGTTTTTCACAACCAGCCACAATGCGTATTGCGAGGCGGTTTCCTTGACACGTCTTGTCAAAGCAGAGATCATGTCCCCTTATCACGGGATTCTCATCAATACGGGTATGCGTAATCCCCCCGTGCCATCAATCGTGGCGCTTGGGAAGTAAGCGATTCTCAATAGGCTAGTGGGGATGCACACCGCTTTCGTTGCCTCTATAAAGGGATAAGAGTTCCCCATTCTTACCCACGCCTTCTTCCCCCCTCGCATACTCTTGCCCCCTCGAGCTCCAGCGCCCTAGCCCAGGTTTTCTCCACATAGTTAGTCATGTCCGGAGCAGGAGGCAAGTGGGTGGCTTCCACCGTGACGGAGAAGAAGATCACGAATCTCCGGGCGGCCGGATACTTGGCCACAGATATAGCGCACCGGCTACCAGACGAGGGGCAGGTCATTTGTCACACCCTAGCTAGTCATGCATTAGAGTGTTGCATCATGTTTACTCTTTCATCAGAAACTTGAAATGGGGATCTGTGAAACCCTCAGAATCATTTTGAAAATGACCCAAATAAAAATTTCTCCAAAAGGATCCAAGAAAATGCTCATGATGCCCTCTGAAAATATTGGACAGAGATAAAACTCAAACCAATATTTTTAGTGGCTCATGGACATTTATTTTGGGCATTTGGAATTAATGCATAAATATTTGCATTGGAAATATATTAATTATATATATTAATATATGTCCAAATATTATGCCAATTATAAAAGAGCTCTGGAATAATATATATAGCTCCTGCAAAAATTGGCATAAGTTAAATAAATGATTTAATATATTATTTAAATCAAAACAAATGTCAGAAATTAGAAAACAGAAAAATATATAACAGGAGGAGCTTACCTGGGCTCCTCCACTGTGCGGCCCAGCCAGCTGGCCGGCCCAGCCAGCTGGCCGGCCCAGCCAGCAGCCGGCCCAGCCCATCTCCCTCCTCTGTCGTCTTCGTCCCGACAGAGGGAGGGGAGTGTGGCCGGCGCGCGCGCGCGCCACCGCGCCACGCCACCTCTCTCCCTGCCTGCCTGCCCTCCCTCTCCTCGCCTCGATGCCCTGGACGACGCCACGCCTCCCCCCTGCTCTCTCTCACTCTCCCCCGGCTCTTCCCTCCTCTTCCTCGCTCTCTCTCTCACACGGCCGAACACCACCGTCGCCGCCGTTCGCCGTAGCAGCCATCTCCGGCCACCCCTCGCTCCCCCGACTAGCTCAGAAGCTCCGCCACGACCCCCTCTTCCTCCCCCACCGCTCCACAGCTCCCCGGAAGCCCTGCATCGCCGCCACGTCGCCGTTCCCCTCTTCGGGCTCCGACCGTCGTCGCCGTCGAATTCGCC
>NC_057813.1:466287776-466296069 GCF_018294505.1 Triticum aestivum
TAAACCTGGACTAGAGGCTTAAGTGTTTAGGTAGGTCGTGGTCTACACCCACGTCGGCTTTCGCTTGAAGTCTGCCGAGCACATGTCGTGTGCAGACGCTAAGTGGTGGAAACATGTATGAAGAAGTACACCCCTGCAGGGTTATCATAATCTATTCGAATAGCCGCGTCCGCGGTAAAGGACTACTTGGTTGCCGATACAGTTCATAGACAAGTAAATGGAAACTACTAAAAGCCTCAAGATAAGTGTGAGTGCCGAGGATGGCTCTTCCGTAGGAAGACGGAGGTGGATCCTCGGTAGTGTATTGAAGTGGTGAGTAGTGGACTCGTGTGCGCAAAACCATTTCAAGTTGGAGTATCGTAGGATAGTCTAGCCAAGAGTCAAAGCTGGCTTGCTGCAATAACTCCACCAACCCTTCTTGATAATATGCATGTATGTAGGACCTAATGTAAGTCTTGCTGAGTACCTTTGTACTCATGTTGCTATAATCTACATTTTTACTGAAGACGCTTCAACCCCTTCTGATGGGTTCTATGTAGACGTTGACATCAACGAGTAGGCTAAAGACCCAGGTGGTGACCCTGAGCTTGTGAAGGACCACGTAGTATAGCTAGGCTTTCCAAGCCTCTTTTATTTTACTAGTTGTCTGTACCCAGACAAGTTACTTCCGCTGCTGGTTTGTATGACTGTATGACTTGTATGTTGGGTCGTGAGACCCGTACCTTTGTGTATGATATGTACGGCTCCCTGAGCCTTAAATAAAGTACTTGTGTCGTAGAGTCATGTTGTGATGCTTCGTTGTATTTGCACATATCGAGCATATTGTGTGTATGATTGAAATGCTTGGTATGTGTGGGATCTGACTATCTAGTTGTTTATCTTTAGTAGCCTCTCTTACCGGGAAATGTCTCCTAGTGTTACCGCTGAGCCATGGTAGCTTGCTACTGCTCTGAAACACTTAGGCTGGCCGGCATGTGTCCTTCTTCGTTCCTGTGTCTGTCCCTTCGGGGAAATGTCACGCTTTGAGTACCGGAGTCCTGTTAGCCCGCTACAGCCCGGTTTACCGGAGTCCTGCTAGCCCAGTGCTACAGCCCGGACCCACTTGCTGATGACCGACACGTTCGAAGCTGGGTCATGGATGCCTGTCCCTGTAAGTCTGTGCCACTTTGGGTTTACGACTAGTCATGTCAGCCCGGGCTCTTTATCATATGGATGCTAGCGACACTACCATATACGTGAGCCAAAAGGCGCAAACGGTCCCGGGCAAAGGTAAGGCGACACCCGTGGGAACACCGTGCGTGAGGCCGCAAAGTGATATGAAGTGTTACCGGCTAGATCGATGTGACATCGAGTCGGGGTCCTGACAGCGTTGGCATCAGAGCCGGACTGCCTGTAGGTTCTCCAAGCCAAACTGGTCGATGTTGAGTCTAGAAATTCTTTAGTTATATGTAGGGGAATTGTTTGTGGGTTGGAACGTAAGGCTCTTTTTACTCCTTATACCTTATGACTTTCTGATCTGAGTCAGTCCATTCTTCCACCGGGGGTTAAGGAATTAAGATCTGTTCTCTCTATCAGGATCACGAGTTACTAATCAGTAGTACCTTATAAGTTTGATGGTTACAAGCCTAGTCCAGTTCTACTACCACATTATGTTGTTAGAATGGATTCAGAATTTTGATATGATGATGTTGAGTGTGTACGAAATCCTTTGTCAAATGTCTCAAATCCTTCTTGAGCATTTACAGCTGTTATGCTGCCGAAATTTTGCTAGAAGTTCTAATGCCTTTGCATTATGATTGTGCTTCCAGATGGCCACTCGCGACCTCAATCAAGTGGTTCGCCTGACTCGATGCCTAGATGTACCCGGCCATACTGCCAAGTTGGTCAGGGTAATGACTGAGGCTGGATACCGCTGGTATCCCGAGTACACGGTCGAAGAGCAATTCCGAGATTTTAATCAAAGCCAGTATCTCTGCACTGTCAGGATATTTCCATCTTATCCTGGATCCACCGAGCCTCTTCACTGCTCCTATGGACTCGGGGTTACTATTGAGATGGCTGTGCAGGACGCCGCCTACTCTATGATGACCATTATGCGAGTCAGATCTGGTTTATTTCGGGACTCTGATTTCCGGTATATGCCAGGATCACTTCCGGGAGCACAAGGATATCTCCAGGCTATCTATGCTAACTCCACTCAGGAGGATTCACGGACTCGCACCACTGCTGAGATGCTCGAGGATAAGGACCGTGAAAATCGGGCCTTAAGGTTAGAGCTCTTCAATACCCGTGCTGACCACTGGGCCACTTTGACTCGGTTCGCACCGGCGGTGCAAGCTGGATATTCAGATATGCGCGATCTCTATCCTGTGAGATCTGCTCTGCCGGACGTGATGGTTTGGCGTGATGTAGGAGGCATCACCCCACCTCGCGGTCCTCGCAGGCCACCGTCTGTTGGTCCAAGACCTCATCCTAGCCCCTATGGTCCACAAGCTCCGCGAGATCGTCTGTTTCCGGATGATCATGTTGAGCTTCCAGGCTATGGAGGTGACTTCTACGAGGACTACTACGGATCGGTCTGAGTTAGTGGTAGTATCACTAGTTCGCACTAGCTGTGTCTTCTATCGTCCCGCGTGACTCGTGGGATATGACCTAGTTTGTACTCTTTCCGGAGGTGTAGAAAAATAATGTATAGGAGCTTGGGATGCCTCCGATGAGATGTAATCCTCTTTTCACCGTATTAGTACTTTGTTTGGTCTTGTACTAAACCCTGTATGGTGTGTATGACGATGGAATAAAGAAACAATTTCTGTATCTACCATGTCATACGGATGATCATCTTGCATTCCGAGTTATTCCTTACATTATGTATCCTATGTCGGAATTTTACCATCCTGACTAAATCATTGTCTTGTTTACCTAGGATGGTCAACACGCGCGCTAACCCTGCTTCTCAAGAGCAGGCCGAAGGCAGTGAAGCCAGGGATGCAAATCTGCCTCATCCTCCTTCACTAGCCGAGGCTATGATGGAAACTGAGAGAAACAAGCGGGAGACAAACCGTTTGTTGGAGCGTATTGAACAGAATACAGCACACCATCAGAGGGCTAACGTGGTGTCACTCAGTGATTTTATCAAATTGCATCCACCCACGTTCCACCACTCCGTCGAGCCTCTCGACGCTGATGACTGGCTTCGCAGTATCTCTCACAAACTGCGTTCCGCGCTGGTAGCGGAGGCTGACAAGGTCACCTTTGCTGCATATCATCTTGAAGGCCCCGCCAGTCTATGGTGGGAGAATTATGGAGCTATGCGCACAGCGGGCCATGTCCCTACTTGGGCTGAGTTCAGCGAGGCTTTCCGTGAACATCACATTCCGGAGGGTCTCATGGACCGTAAACGTGAAGAATTTTGCAGTTTCACCCAAGGCCGACTTTCTGTGGATGCCTATAGCAGGGAGTTTGGTAATCTCGCCCGATATGCAACTGAGGAAGTGTCTACTGACACCAAGAAGCAAGCAAGGTTCCGTAAGGGACTTAGTCCTGAGCTTCGCCGCGACCTCCGTCTGCATGAGTGCACATCTTTTCAGAAACTTGTCAATAAAGCCATCAGTGCTGAAACTGGTCAGACTGACTATGACGCAACACGCAAGCATGGCCGTGATATGGGTTCCTCATCCGGTGCTGGTCCTCAGAAGCGCCGCGTGTGGGTACCCAACACCGCCCTGCCACCCAGGTTCACACCGAGGCCATCTTTCCAGGCGCCTCGCCCTGTTCAACAGTCTGCACCGGCCAAGCCCTATGGGGGTCCATCTAACAATGCTCCTCCACGTACCAGTTCCGTGACTTGTTTCAAGTGTGGGGAATCTGGTCACTATATGCGTGAGTGTCCCCAGACCAACCCCAATCAATCTGCTAAAGCTGTTGGCCGTGGCAAGCCGACAGGGAAAGTGTTTCATGCTAAACCGGTCACCGCTTCACGTGGCCATGTCAACTGTATCTCTGCCGAAGAAGCTCAAGAGGATCCCAACGTCGTTCTCGGTACGCTCCTTGTTAATTGCCACCCGGCATCTGTTCTTTTTGATACAGGAGCCTCTCATTCTTTTATATCCGAAAATTATGCTCGTTTGCATAACGTTGCATTCTGTGACATGCCATCCACTATGGAAATTTCTACTCCCGGGTCTAGATGGCAGACCTCTAGGGTAAGTTATGGAAATGAAATCCAAGTCGATAGACTTGTTTTTCTTGCATCCTTGATAGCCCTTAAATCTTCAGATATTAATATCATTCTGGGTATGGATTGGATGTCAGCTCATCATGCCCAAATTGATTGCTTCTCTAGGACTGTTCAACTCACCCATCCTTCGGGAAAGATAGTCAATGTCTTGACCCGAATAGCCAAGCGACAATTATATTCTCTTAACGCCAGCCCTTTGCCAGACCTTGAGGACATTCCGGTAGTCCGTGACTTCCCGGATGTCTTCCCAGAGGAATTGCCAGGTGTTCCACCTGACAGGGATGTTGAGTTCGTAATAGACCTCATTCCAGGAACTGTTCCGATTGCTAGGAGACCTTATAAGATGGCACCACTAGAACTAGCCGAGCTTAAGAAACAACTCGATGAGTCCTTGAAAAAGGGTTTCATCCGACCTAGCTCATCTCCGTGGGCTTGCCCCATCCTATTCGTTAAGAAGAAGGATGGTACGGACCGGATGGTTGTAGATTACCGACCTGTCAATTTGGTCACAATCAAGAACAAATATCCACTTCCCAGGATCAACGACCTGTATGATCAGCTCGCTGGATCCTCAGTCTTCTCCAAGATGGATTTGAGGTTGGGCTACCATCAAATCAAAATCAGAAACGGGGACATTCCTAAAACGGCCTTTGTTACTCGTTATGGCCAATACGAGTACACCGTCATGTCCTTCGGTTTAACCAACGCTCCAGCCACCTTTTCTCGGTTAATGAACTCAATCTTCATGGAGTATTTGGATAAATTCGTCGTAGTTTATCTCGATGATATACTCATCTACTCCAAGAACGAGGAAGAACATGCCGAACATTTGAGGCTAGTGTTGAAGAAACTTCGAGAGCATCGCCTTTATGCCAAATTTTCAAAATGTGAATTCTGGTTGTCAGAAGTGACCTATCTGGGTCATGTAATATCTGGTAAAGGTATTGCTGTTAACCCTGAGCGAGTTCAAGCCGTCCTTAATTGGACTCCACCTGAATCGGTCAAGCAAGTTCGGAGTTTTCTGGGCTTAGCGAGCTATTGTCGTTGCTTTGTCGAGAACTTCTCCAAGGTTGCTAAACCTCTAACCGAACTCCTCAAGAAAGATAAAAAGTTCGAATGGACTCCACAATGTGAGCACAGCTTTCAGGAACTGAAAAGACGCCTGACCTCTGCTCCCGTACTGGTACCGCCAGACTTCTCCAAGAACTTTGTTATCTACTGCGACGCCTCGTGACAAGGACTAGGTTGCGTTCTCATGCAAGATCGACACGTAATTGCCTACGCTTCACGGCAATTGCACCCACATGAGGAGAATTATCCTACTCATGATCTAGAGCTTGCAGCCGTAGTCTATGCACTTAAGACCTGGCGACATTACCTCCTCGGTAATCGTTGCGAAATATTCACTGATCACCAAAGTCTGAAGTACATTTTCACCCAACCGGATTTGAATCTCAGGCAGAGACGTTGGGTTGAATTGATCACAGACTTTGACTTAGGAATAACTTACACCCCAGGGAAAGCCAACGTCATGGCTGATGCGCTAAGTCGTAAATCTTATTGTAACAACCTGATGTTACAACAAAGTCAACCGCTCCTCCATGAGGAATTTCGGAAGCTTAACCTTCACATTGTACCTCAAGGTTTTCTTTCCACCTTGGTAGCAAAACCTACTCTTACGGATCAAATCATCGCTGCCCAAAGGCGAGATAAGGGAATATCTAAAATCAAAGAGAACATTGCTAGCGGAGGTGCTAGTTGTTTCTCCACAAATGATCATGGTGTTGTGTACTTTGAGAACCGTCTAGTGGTTCCCAAGAACCAGCATCTACGACAATTGATCCTTAAGGAAGCTCATGAATCTCCTCTCACCATTCATCCCGGTAGTACTAAGATGTATCAGGACCTACGCCAGAGGTTCTGGTGGACTAGGATGAAGAGAGAAATTGCTCAGTATATTGCAAATTGCGACGTCTGTCGTCGTGTAAAAGCAGAGCACCAACGGCCTGCTGGCACCCTTCAACCCTTAGCTATTCCTGAATGGAAATGGGATAAAATTGGTATGGATTTCATTACCGGTTTTCCCAGGACCAAGAGAGGGAATAATGCTATTTTCGTCGTGGTCGATCGTCTTTCCAAAGTAGCCCATTTCTTACCTGTTCGTGAGAGTATAACCGCTAGTCAGCTGGCAGATTTGTACATCTCCCGAATAGTGTCTCTCCATGGTGTTCCTTTGGAAATTAACTCGGATCGAGGAAGTCTTTTCACCTCTCGATTTTGGGAAAGCTTCCAAAATGCTATGGGAACCCGTCTCTCTTTTAGCACCGCTTTCCACCCTCAGTCAAGTGGTCAAGTGGAACGCGTCAACCAGATTCTAGAAGACATGCTTCGAGCCTCTGTTATCTCATTCGGAATGGACTGGGAGAAGTGCCTTCCATTTGCCGAATTCGCTTACAACAACAGCTATCAATCTAGCTTGGGTAAAGCCCCTTTTGAAGTTCTCTATGGACGACGATGTCGAACACCCCTTAACTGGTCGGAGACCGGGGAAAGACAATTCTTTGGCCCGGATATGATTCAGGAAGCAGAAGAACAAGTTCGCATCGTTCGTGAAAAGTTGAAAACAGCCCAATCTCGTCAAAAGAGTCAATATGACCGAAAACATAGGACTATGACTTTCGAGGCTGACGAGAAGGCTTATCTTCGGGTCACCCCTCTGAAGGGAACCCATCGTTTCGGTATCAAAGGCAAATTGGCTCCTCGTTACATTGGACCTTTTCGCATTCTCGCCAAACGAGGAGAAGTTGCCTACCAGTTGGAACTACCTCCGCACCTCTCCAGAGTCCACGATGTCTTCCACGTTTCTCAACTCAGGCGTTGCTTCTCGGATCCTATCCGTGAAGTGGACCACGAAACGCTTGATCTCCAAGATAATCTTACATATCGAGAGTACCCCATTCGTATCCTCGATCAAGACGAACGTACCACCCGGCGTCATAATATCAAGTTTCTCAAAGTTCAATGGTCGCACCATTCTGAGGATGAAGCAACCTGGGAAAGGGAGGATCGTCTTCGACTCGAGTATCCCGCCTTCTTCCCGGAGGAACCCAAATCTCGGGACGAGATTCTTTTGAGTGGGGGTGAGTTGTCACACCCTAGCTAGTCATGCATTAGAGTGTTGCATCATGTTTACTCTTTCATCAGAAACTTGAAATGGGGATCTGTGAAACCCTCAGAATCATTTTGAAAATGACCCAAATAAAAATTTCTCCAAAAGGATCCAAGAAAATGCTCATGATGCCCTCTGAAAATATTGGACAGAGATAAAACTCAAACCAATATTTTTAGTGGCTCATGGACATTTATTTTGGGCATTTGGAATTAATGCATAAATATTTGCATTGGAAATATATTAATTATATATATTAATATATGTCCAAATATTATGCCAATTATAAAATAGCTCTGGAATAATATATATAGCTCCTGCAAAAATTGGCATAAGTTAAATAAATGATTTAATATATTATTTAAATCAAAACAAATGTCAGAAATTAGAAAACAGAAAAATATATAACAGGAGGAGCTTACCTGGGCTCCTCCACTGTGCGGCCCAGCCAGCTGGCCGGCCCAGCCAGCAGCCGGCCCAGCCCATCTCCCTCCTCTGTCGTCTTCGTCCCGACAGAGGGAGGGGAGTGTGGCCGGCGCGCGCGCGCGCCACCGCGCCACGCCACCTCTCTCCCTGCCTGCCTGCCCTCCCTCTCCTCGCCTCGATGCCCTGGACGACGCCACGCCTCCCCCCTGCTCTCTCTCACTCTCCCCCGGCTCTTCCCTCCTCTTCCTCGCTCTCTCTCTCACACGGCCGAACACCACCGTCGCCGCCGTTCGCCGTAGCAGCCATCTCCGGCCACCCCTCGCTCCCCCGACTAGCTCAGAAGCTCCGCCACGACCCCCTCTTCCTCCCCCACCGCTCCACAGCTCCCCGGAAGCCCTGCATCGCCGCCACGTCGCCGTTCCCCTCTTCGGGCTCCGACCGTCGTCGCCGTCGAATTCGCC
>NC_057813.1:466296757-466421264 GCF_018294505.1 Triticum aestivum
ACGTCATGCTGACGTCATGCTGGCGCAATAATTATATTTCTGGATTTAAATTAAATCAGGAAATTCCAGAATATTATTTAAACTTCAAAAATTCATAACTTTTATTCTGTAACTCCAAATTGGTCAAATTATATATGAAAAATGATCAGAAAAATCCAATCTATCCATCTGTACTATTTTCATGCATGATCAAACAAGTTAAATTGATGTTTTAAGCAGAACAAGGAAAAGCACTTTAAAAGGCCATGTTTGAGTTTGAAATTTGGATCTTTGATTCAAATTTGTTCAAACCCTTCTGGTTTTAGTTGCATTAGCCCAACACACTCATATTGCCATGTTTCATGCATGCATCATACTGTTGCACATTGTTTGGTGATGCTTGTGTATCGATGTCCTTTGCGACAGGTTCTGCCCCCGAGGAATACCGTGATTACCCTAACGAAGAACCATATCAGTGCATCGAACCATCAGGCAAGCAACCAACCATTTGATCATATCGATACAATCCCATGTTCTCGCTCCTGCTCTCTTTTACCGCATTAAGACAACGCGTTTCAAACTGCTGTGTGCTACGGTAGTTGAGCCCATTTCCTCTGCATGACCTGTCATTGCCACAGTAACTAGCTGAAACCCACTAGCATGTGTAGGAGTTGATTGAGCCATATGTATGTGTTGTTCCTACCTTGCTATGCCTGCTATGCTTAGAGTCGTGTTAGGTCTGGTTCATCTGGGTGATGGGCTAGAGTGAAATGATTATGTCGGTAATGAGAGTGGTGTGGTGAACACGATTTGGTAAAGGTATCGATGAGAGGCCATGTAGGAGTACATGGTGGGTTGTTTCATTGAAGCCGACCTTAAGCACTGAGATCTGTATGTGTGATTTAAGATACAGTTACTACCATGCATTGGGCCCTGAAATATGACCCCGCTCGACTTCTTATTCACCCTAGCCCTCTGTCCAGGAGTTGCAAGTAGTTTCTGGTGTTTGTAGCCTACTGGAGGCCGTGGACAGCGCTGACCGTAGGGGTGGGCTGTGATGCGGTAGGTACGTGGCCGGGTGTACCGAATACCCGTTAGGTATCTCGGGAACCCTGTTCACATCGTTCGGGGCCGTATGGGAAACCTCGGCCGGACTCCCTGCGGATGGAACCTGAATAGGCGATAAACCTGGACTAGAGGCTTAAGTGTTTAGGTAGGTCGTGGTCTACACCCACGTCGGCTTTCGCTTGAAGTCTGCCGAGCACATGTCGTGTGCAGACGCTAAGTGGTGGAAACATGTATGAAGAAGTACACCCCTGCAGGGTTATCATAATCTATTCGAATAGCCGCGTCCGCGGTAAAGGACTACTTGGTTGCAGATACAGTTCATAGACAAGTAAATGGAAACTACTAAAAGCCTCAAGATAAGTGTGAGTGCCGAGGATGGCTCTTCCGTAGGAAGACGGAGGTGGATCCTCGGTAGTGTATTGAAGTGGTGAGTAGTGGACTCGTGTGCGCAAAACCATTTCAAGTTGGAGTATCGTAGGATAGTCTAGCCAAGAGTCAAAGCTGGCTTGCTGCAATAACTCCACCAACCCTTCTTGATAATATGCATGTATGTAGGACCTAATGTAAGTCTTGCTGAGTACCTTTGTACTCATGTTGCTATAATCTACATTTTTACAGAAGACGCTGCAACCCCTTCTGATGGGTTCTATGTAGACGTTGACATCAACGAGTAGGCTAAAGACCCAGGTGGTGACCCTGAGCTTGTGAAGGACCACGTAGTATAGCTAGGCTTTCCAAGCCTCTTTTATTTTACTAGTTGTCTGTACCCAGACAAGTTACTTCCGCTGCTGGTTTGTATGACTGTATGACTTGTATGTTGGGTCGTGAGACCCGTACCTTTGTGTATGATATGTACGGCTCCCTGAGCCTTAAATAAAGTACTTGTGTCGTAGAGTCATGTTGTGATGCTTCATTGTATTTGCACATATCGAGCATATTGTGTGTATGATTGAAATGCTTGGTATGTGTGGGATCTGACTATCTAGTTGTTTATCTTTAGTAGCCTCTCTTACCGGGAAATGTCTCCTAGTGTTACCGCTGAGCCATGGTAGCTTGCTACTGCTCTGAAACACTTAGGCTGGCCGGCATGTGTCCTTCTTCGTTCCTGTGTCTGTCCCTTCGGGGAAATGTCACGCTTTGAGTACCAGAGTCCTGTTAGCCCGCTACAGCCCGGTTTACCGGAGTCCTGCTAGCCCAGTGCTACAGCCCGGACCCACTTGCTGATGACCGACACGTTCGAAGCTGGGTCATGGATGCCTGTCCCTGTAAGTCTGTGCCACTTTGGGTTTACGACTAGTCATGTCAGCCCGGGCTCTTTATCATATGGATGCTAGCGACACTATCATATACGTGAGCCAAAAGGCGCAAACGGTCCCGGGCAAAGGTAAGGCGACACCCGTGGGAACACCGTGCGTGAGGCCGCAAAGTGATATGAAGTGTTACCGGCTAGATTGATGTGACATCGAGTCGGGGTCCTGACATCATTCCAACTCCAGGACCCCACGAGAAGGTCGTGTTCCTGGCCCACTTCGTCCGTGGACCGGGGTTTCCACTCCACCCCTTCGTCCGCGGGCTCATGTTCTACTACGGGCTAGACTTTCATGATTTAGCTCCGAACTTCGTCCTCAACATCTCGGCGTTCATCGTCGTATGTGAGGCTTTCCTCCGCATCAAGCCTCATTTTGGCTTGTGGCTGCAAATCTTCTGCGTGAAGCCGAAGATCGTGAGTGGCCAACAAGCGGAGTGCGGAGGAGCCATGGTGGGCAAAATGCCTAATGTCACCTGGCCTGAAGGCTCCTTTGCGGAAACCGTGAAGGGGTGGCAATCGGTGTGGTTCTACATCACCGAGCCGCGCGACGCCGACTGGGCGGCGGCCCCCGAGTTCCGATCTGGAACCCCTATGCGGCTCACCTCCTAGGAACAGAAGGGCCTGCTATGGGGCGAATCTACAGAGCTGACCGGACTCATCAACTGCATCAAGGGCATGAAGGACAAGAACATCAAGCTTGTCAACGTGATCCAAGTTATGCTCATTCGTCGGATTCTGTCGTGCCAAAGGCGAGCATTCAATCTGTGGGAGTTCATCCCGGCCGAACACGAGACGCTTCAGAGGCTCTACGGCATGATGCACAAGGACGCGTGGAAGGCGCTATTCAAGGCCTCCGAAGTACCTCATCTTATAACCGAGGACCGCGGGCTCCATGCCGCACGGCACCCCACCCAGGTGAGTTCTCAGGCCGCCACCGGGTCCGGTTCTTCCCAACGTATTTATGAAGAATTCCTAAGTGATTGTGTATATTCGTTTTAGGAGTATGTGGAGACAGCGCAGCGGATCAACAGTCCGGCTCCACTGCCAGAGGGCCCAGCCAATGATCTTCTAAAGAAGATGCTGGTCCCGGCACCCTATAAGGGGCCGGAGAACAAGGCCGATAAGAAGGCCCCGGGGACCCGAAAGGGTCTCCGAAATAAGGTTGTGCAAGCCTCATCCGAAGACGACGAGGCGCATTCCTCCCCCGAAGGGGAAGAAGAAGAAGAAGAGGAGGCCGCCCCATCCGGAAAGGATGGGGGGACAGAGACGGCGAGCCAGGGGGCCAGGAGAGGCCCCCGACGTAAGGCTGTCATACCCTTGTCGTCTGATGACAACGAGGCAGATTCCTCCCGCGGAGGCGAGGAGGAACAAGGAGAAACACCACCTCCCCGCACTGGGGGAGGGAAGAAGAGGAAGGCCGCCCCGGTGGGAGAGACTGGGACGTCCAAGAAGGGAAAAGCATCCCTTCCGGACTACTCCGCCACCACCGCCGATAGCGAGGAAGGGTGGCTGCCCAGGAAGAAGCCCCTTGTGCGATCATAAGTGTCCGCACTCAATAGTAATTTCGCTTCATGGTATTGTTTATAATGCCAAACTTGTATGCAGTCCGGCCAGGGTCCATCCCGAAGTGTCGTCTTCGGACGGGTCCTTGAGTGAGTCAGCAATGAACTCACTCCCGATGGCCACGTCTCCTCGACCTACGGACGACACGGAGGTGTTGTCCCGAAGGCTCCCGACGATGGCCGAGGTGGCCCTGGAGGCGCCTCAAGGCGGCATCCCAGACGTCTGACTCGCGGGGTTCAAGGTCCCCGCGGATCGTGTTGATGAGAGCCACGGTTAGCCGGGCTCTCAGCCGAATACTGTTCCGGAGCCTTCAGTGGTTCCGGACTTAGGCGGGCAGCCCTCGTTATGGAGGGAGGGACGTCTGTATCAAGGACTTCCGTTGCGCCCCAGGCACCGAATTGTCTGCTAGAAGCGCTTCGCGGCGCTTCCCTAGGTGAAGAGCACCATACTCTCATGAGTGCGGTGATTCAGAAGGTTTCGTCCGCCAAGAGCGGATTAACCGAAGCCTGCACCAGCCTCCTAACAGGCTTTGAGGTAAGCAGTAAAAATACGTGAAGTTACCACCCGATAGGTAGTAGCCCCTGATACTCTGTTTGGTGTTCGGAAAGAAAAACCAAACGGAGGGTCAATTATAATCCGCATGAGTCTGACAATAATTTTGAATGTAAATAAACAGGCTGTGCTGCTAGCCGCTGCTGCTCGCACGACCGAAATCGTCGGCCTAACGCAGGATTTAGAGCGGGCGCAGGGAGAGCTCGGCCTCGCAAGGAGGCAGCTCGAGGAGAGCAAAGGTAAATGATTCCCCTATCTCCTATAATGAATAGTAAATAAGATTTGATTATGCTAACGACGAGACGTCGTGACATGGTAACAGAGGCCACCACCGAAGTGGCGTCTCTCAAGAAGGCGCTGTCTGAGGCCGAACACAAAGCGGCCTTGGAAATCAAGGAGCGCGAAAAGCAAGAGGCCCGAGTGGGCAAGGTACAAGAAGAGCTCCGGGAGCTCGGCAAGAAGCTCGAGTCTGCGGAGCGGGAGCTTAAAGCAAAAGAGGCCGAGCTTGCAAAGGCCCTTACAAATACAAAAGATGCCAAGGCCGAAGCCGCGAGGGCTCAGCGAGAGATCCAGGAGGCCAAGAAAATAGCGGCGGGTAAGAAATTTTTTATGCAGAGCGAACATGTGGAGGAGGCGTTTCTTTTACTTACTCGAATCCGGAGCTCTCCAGGGGCATTCGCAGACCTACCACGCATCGTATCAGATGCCGCGGAGTTCTACCGTGCCCAGGAGGGGAGCTCAATGGAGAAGTTGTTCTGGTCCCAGTATGATGGGGCCGGAAATGCAACGCCTTTGAGTGACCAACTGAAGCAGTTGGTCGAACTCCACAAGGCGGCCGAAGTGGCTATGAAAGATCTCATAGTCCAGATATGGCCTGGCGAGCTTCTGCCCACCAGCTACTTCGGCCTGATCAAGTGGATGGTGGATTCCTGTCAGCGACTGGTGTTGGAAATATGCCCTAGAGGCAATAATAAAAGTGTTATTATATTTCATTGTTCATGATAATTGTCTTTTGTTCATGCTATAACTGTATTATCCGGAAATCGTAATACATGTGTGAACACATAGACCACAATATGTCCCTAGTGAGCCTCTAGTTGACTAGCTCGTTGTGATCAACAGATAGTCATGGTTTCTTGGCTGTGGACATTGGATGTCGTTGATAACGGGATCACATCATTAGAAGAATGATGTGATGGACAAGACCCAACCCTAAGCATAGCACAAAGATCGTGTAGTTCGTTTGCTAGAGCTTTGCCAATGTCAAGTATCTCTTCCTTAGACCATGAGATCGTGTAACTCCCGGATACCGTAAGAGTGCTTTGGGTGTACCAAACGTCACAACGTAACTGGGTGATTATAAAGGTGCACTACAGGTATCTCCGAAAATGTCTGTTGGGTTGACACGGATCGAGACTGGGATTTGTCACTCCGTATGACGGAGAGGTATCTCTGGGCCCACTCGGTAATGCATCATCATAATGAGCTCAAGGTGACCAAGGTGTTGGCCACGGGATCATGCATTACGGTACGAGTAAAGTGACTTGCCGGTAACGAGACTGAACAAGGTATTGGGATACCGACGATCGAGTCTCGGGCAAGTAACGTACCGATTGACAAAGGGAATTGTATACAGGGTTTGATCGAATCCTCAACATCGTGGTTCAACCTATGAAATCATCGAGGAGCATGTGGGAGCCAACATGGGTATCCAAATCCCGCTGTTGGTTATTGACCGGAGAGTGGTCCCGGTCATGTCTGCATGTCTCCCGAACCCGTAGGGTCTACACACTTAAGGTTCGGTGACGCTAGGGTTATTAGGAAGACTAGTGTGTGACTATCGAATGTTGTTCGGAGTCCCGGATGAGATCCCGGACGTCACGAGGAGTTCCGGAATGGTCCGGAGGTGAAGTTTTATATATGGGAAGTTGTCAAACAGACACCGGAAAGTTTCGGGGGCATACCGGTATTGTACCGGGGCCACCGGAAGGGTTCCGGAGGTCCACCGGGAGGGGCCACCCCTCCCGGGGGCCCACATGGGCTGCGTGGGGCAGGAGCCAGCCCCTAGTGGGCTGGGTGCACCCCCCCTCCTTGGGCCCTTGCGCCTAGGGTTTGGGGGGAACCCTAGAGGGGGCGCCCCCTTGCTTGGGGGGCAAGCCCCCTCCCCTTGGCCGCCGCCCCCCCTCTAGATTCCCATCTAGAGGGGCCGGCCCCCTTGCCCCTTCCCCCTATAAATAGAGGGGCGAGGGGAGGGCTGCAACACAAAATTGAAGGCGCATCCCCTCCCCTCCCCAACACCTCTCCTCCTCCGCGTGCGCTTGGCGAAGCCCTGCCGGAGAACTGTCACTCCACCATCATCACGCCGTCGTGCTGCTGCTGGAGCCATCTTCCTCAACCTCTCCTTCCCCTTGCTGGATCAATAAGGAGGAGACGTCTCCCATCCCGTACGTGTGTTGAACGCGGAGGTGCTGTCCGTTCAGCACTTGGACATCGGTGATCTGAATCCCGTCGAGTACGACTCCATCATCACCATCCTCTTGCAAGCTTCCGCTCGTGATCTACAAGTGGTATGTAGATGCAAACTCACTCCCTTGACTCGTTGCTTAGATGAACTCATAGATGGATCTTGGTGAAACCGTAGGAAAAATTTTAATTTTCTGCAACGTTCCCCAACAGTGGCATCATGAGCTAGGTCTATGCGTAGTTCTCTTTGCACGCGTAGAACACAATTTTGTTGTGGGCGTGGATTTTGTCAACTTGCTTGCCTCTACTAGTCCTTTCTTGCTTCAGCGGTATTGTGGGATGAAGCGGCCCGGACCAACCTTACACGTACGCTTACGTGAGACTGGTTCCACCGACTGACATGCACTAGTTGCATAAGGTGGCTGGCGGGTGTCTGTCTCTCCCACTTTAGTTGGAGCGGATTCGATGAAAAGGGCCCTTATGAAGGGTAAATAGAAGTTGACAAAATCACGTTGTGGTTATTCGTAGGTAAGAAAACGTTCTTGCTAGAACCCAATTGCATTCACGTAAAAGATGCAACAACAATTAGAGGACGTCTAACTTGTTTTTGCAGCAATTGATCATGTGATGTGATATGGCCAGAAGTTGTGATGAATGATGAATTGTGATGTATGAGATCATGTTCTTTGTAATAGGAATCACGACTTGCATGTCGATGAGTATGACAACCGGCAGGAGCCATAGGAGTTGTCTTTATTTTTTTGTATGACCTGCGTGTCATTGAAGAACGCCATGTAAACTACTTTACTTTATTGCTAAACGTGTTAGCCATAGAAGTAGAAGTAGTCGTTGGCGTGACAACTTCATGAAGACACGATGATGGAGATCATGATGATGGAGATCATGGTGTCAAGCCGGTGACAAGATGATCATGGAGCCCCGAAGATGGAGATCAATGGAGCTATATGATATTGGCCATATCATGTCACAACTATATAATTGCATGTGATGTTTATTATGTTTATGCATCTTGTTTACTTAGGACGACGGTAGTAAATAAGATGATCCCTTACAAAAATATCAAGAAGTGTTCTCCCCTAACTGTGCACCGTTGCACAGTTCGTCGTTTCTAAGCACCACGTGATGATCGGGTGTGATGGATCCTTACGTTCACATACAACGGGTGTAAGACAGTTTTACACAGCAAAACACTTAGGGTTAACTTGACGAGCCTAGCATGTGCAGACATGGCCTCGGAACACGGAGACCAAAAGGTCGAACACGAGTCGTATGGAAGATACGATCAACATGAAGATGTTCACCAACGATGACTAGTCCGTCTCACGTGATGATCGGACACGGGCTAGTCGACTCGGATCGTGTAACACTTAGATGACTAGAGGGATGTCAAATCTGAGTGGGAGTTCATAATTTGATTAGAAGTTAATTATCATGAACTTAGTCTAAAACCTTTGCAAATATGTCTTGTAGATCAAATGGCCAATGCTCATGTCAACATGAACTTCAACGCGTTCCTAGAGAAAACCAAGCTGAAAGATGATGGCAGCAACTATACGGACTGGGTCCGGAACCTGAGGATCATCCTCATAGCTGCCAGGAA
Source organism: Triticum aestivum (assembly GCF_018294505.1). Taxonomy (NCBI): domain Eukaryota; kingdom Viridiplantae; phylum Streptophyta; class Magnoliopsida; order Poales; family Poaceae; genus Triticum; species Triticum aestivum. The sequence continues at coordinate 466,305,313 of NC_057813.1, forward strand.
ACAATATGTCCTAGAAGGACCGTTAGGTGACCCACCTGTTCTCCCAGCACTCCAAGACGATTTGAACGTTTGGCAGACACGTGCTGATGATTACTCCCTCGTTCAGTGCGGCATGCTTTATAGCTTAGAACCGGGGCTCCAAAAGCGTTTTGAGCATCACGGAGCATATGAGATGTTCGAAGAGCTGAAACTGGTTTTCCAAGCTCACGCCCGAGTCGAGAGATATGACATCTCCGACAAATTCTATAGTTGTAAGATGGAGGAAAACAGTTCTGTCAGTGAGCACATCCTAAAGATGTCTGGGTTGCACAACCGTATGACCCAGCTGAACATTAACCTCCCAGATGAGGCGGTCATTGACAGAATCCTCCAGTCGCTCCCACCAAGCTACAAGAGCTTTGTGATGAACTACAACATGCAGGGGATGGAAAAGACCATTCCTGAATTGTTCTCTATGCTGAAGTCAGCAGAGACTGAAATCAAGAAAGAACATCAAGTGTTGATGGTCAATAAGACCACTAAGTTCAAGAAGGGCAAGGGCAAGAAGAACTTCAAGAAGGACGGCAAGGATGTTGCCGCGCCCGGTAAACCAGTTGCCGGGAAGAAGTCAAAGAATGAACCCAAGCCTGAGACTGAGTGCTTTTATTGCAAGGGGAAGGGTCACTGGAAGCGGAACTGCCCCAAATAATTAGCGGATAAGAAGGCTGGCAACACCAAAGGTATATTTGATATACATGTAATTGATGCGTACCTTACCAGTACTCGTAGTAACTCCTGGGTATTTGATACCGGTGCCGTTGCTCATATTTGTAACTCACAGCAGGAGCTGCGGAATAAGCGGAGACTGGCGAAGGACGAGGTGACAATGCGCGTCGGGAATGGTTCCAGAGTCGATGTGATCGCCGTCGGCACGCTGCCTCTACATTTACCTACGGGATTAGTTATGAACCTTAATAATTGTTATTTAGTGCCAAGTTTGAGCATGAACATTGTATCTGGATCTCGTTTAATACGAGATGGCTACTCATTTAAGTCTGAGAACAATGGTTGTTCGATTTATATGAGAGATATGTTTTATGGTCATGCTCCGATGGTCAATGGTTTATTCTTAATGAATCTCGAGCGTAATATTACACATGTTCATAGTGTGGATGCCAAAAGATGTAAAGTTGATAACGATAGTCCCACATACTTGTGGCACTGCCGCCTTGGTCACATTGGTGTCAAGCGCATGAAGAAGCTCCATGCTGATGGACTTTTGGAGTCTCTTGATTATGAATCATTTGACACATGCGAACCATGCCTCATGGGCAAAATGACCAAGACTCCGTTCTCCGGAACAATGGAGCGAGCAACCAACTTGTTGGAAATCATACATACCGATGTGTGCGGTCCAATGAGCGTTGAGGCTCGCAGAGGATATCGTTATGTTCTCACTCTCACTGATGACTTGAGTAGATATGGGTATGTCTACTTAATGAAACACAAGTCTGGGACCTTTGAAAAGTTCAAGGAATTTCAGAATGAAGTAGAGAATCAACATGACCGAAAAATAAAGTTCCTACGATCAGATCGTGGAGGAGAATATTTAAGTCACGAATTTGGCACACACTTAAGGAAATGTGGAATCGTTTCACAACTCACGCCGCCTGGAACACCTCAGCGAAACGGTGTGTCCGAACGTCGTAATCGCACTCTATTGGATATGGTGCGGTCTATGATGTCTCTTACCGATTTACCGCTATCATTTTGGGGATACGCTCTAGAGACAGCTACATTCACTTTAAATAGGGCACCGTCTAAATCCGTTGAGACGACACCGTATGAATTATGGTTTGGGAAGAAACCTAAGCTGTCGTTTCTAAAAGTTTGGGGATGCGATGCTTATGTCTAGAAACTTCAACCTGAAAAGCTCGAACCCAAGTCGGAAAAATGCGTCTTCATAGGATACCCTAAGGAAACTGTCGGGTATACCTTCTACTTAAGATCCGAGGGCAAGATCTTTGTTGCCAAGAACGGATGCTTTCTGGAAAAAGAGTTTCTCTCGAAAGAAGTAAGTGGGAGGAAAGTAGAACTCGATGAAGTACTACCTCTCAACGGGATAGTGGTGCAGCTCAGGAAAATGTTCCTGTGATGCCCACACCAACTGAAGAGGAAACCAATGATGATGATCAAGGTACTTCGGATGAAGTTGCTACTGAACTTCGTAGGTCCACAAGGACACCTTCCGCACCGGAGTGGTACGGCAACCCTGTCCTGGAAATCATGTTGTTAGACAACGATGAACCTTCGAACTATGAAGAAGCGATGGCGGGCCCAAATTCCAACAAATGGCTTGAAGCCATGAAATCCGAGATAGAATCCATGTATGAAAACAAAGTATGGACTTTGACAGACTTGTCCGATGATCGGCGAGCGATAGAAAACAAATGGATCTTTAAGAAGAAGACGGACATGGATGGAAATGTTACCATCTATAAAGCTCGACTTGTCGCTAAGGGTTATCGACAAGTTCAAGGGATTGACTACGACGAGACATTCTCTCCCATAGCGAAGCTAAAGTCCGTCCGAATCATGTTAGCAATTGCCGCATACTATGATTATGAGATATGGCAGATGGACGTCAAAACGGCATTCCTTAACGGGAATCTTAAGGAAGAACTGTATATGATGCAGCCAGAAGGTTTTGTCGATCCTAAGAACGCTAACAAGGTATGCAAGCTCCGGCGATCGATTTATGGGCTGGTGCAAGCATCTCGGAGTTGGAATATTCGCTTTGATGAGATGATCAAAGCGTTTGGGTTTATGCAGACTTATGGAGAAGCCTGCGTTTACAAGAAAGTGAGTGGGAGCTCTGTAGCATTTCTCATATTATATGTAGATGACATACTCTTGATGGGAAATAATATAGAATTTCTGGACAACATTAAGGCCTACTTGAACAAATGTGTTTCAATGAAGGACCTTGGAGAAGCTGCTTATATATTAGGCATCAAGATCTATGGAGATAGATCGAGACGCCTCATAGGTCTTTCACAAAGCACATACCTTGATAATATTTTGAAAAGGTTCAAAATGGATCAGTCCAAGAAAGGGTTCTTGCCTATGTTACAAGGTGTGAGATTGAGCTCGGCTCAGTCACCGACCACGGCAAAAGATAAAGAAGAGATGAATGTCATCCCCTATGCTTCAGCCATAGGATCTATTATGTATGCCATGCTGTGTACCAGACCTGATGTAAACCTTGCCGTAAGTTTGGTAGCAAGATACCAAAGTAATCCCGGCAAGGAACACTGGACAGCGGTCAAGAATATCCTGAAGTACCTGAAAAGGACAAAGGACATGTTTCTCGTTTATGGAGGAGACGAAGAGCTCGTCGTAAAGGGTTACGTCGACGCTAGCTTCGACTCAGATCTGGATGACTCTAAGTCACAAACCGGATACATGTATATGTTGAATGGTGGAGCAGTAAGCTGGTGCAGCTGCAAGCAGAGCGTCGTGGCGGGATCTACGTGTGAAGCGGAGTACATGGCAACCTCGGAGGCAGCGCATGAAGCGATTTGGGTGAAGGAGTTCATCACCGACCTAGGAGTCATACCCAATGCGTCGGGGCCAATCAAACTCTTCTGTGACAACACTGGAGCTATTGCCCTTGCCAAGGAGCCCAGGTTTCACAAGAAGACCAGGCACATCAAGCGTCGTTTCAACTCCATCCGTGAAAATGTTCAAGATGGAGACATAGAAATTTGCAAAGTACATACGGATCTGAATGTAGCAGATCCGTTGACTAAACCTCTCTCGCGAGCAAAACATGATCAACACCAGAACTCTATGGGTGTTCGATTCATCACAATGTAACTAGATTGGTGACTCTAGTGCAAGTGGGGGACTGTTGGAAATATGCCCTAGAGGCAATAATAAAAGTGTTATTATATTTCATTGTTCATGATAATTGTCTTTTGTTCATGCTATAACTGTATTATCCGGAAATCGTAATACACGTGTGAACACATAGACCACAATATGTCCCTAGTGAGCCTCTAGTTGACTAGCTCGTTGTGATCAACAGATAGTCATGGTTTCCTGGCTATGGACATTGGATGTCTTTGATAACGGGATCACATCATTAGGAGAATGATGTGATGGACAAGACCCAACCCTAAGCATAGCACAAAGATCGTGTAGTTCGTTTGCTAGAGCTTTGCCAATGTCAAGTATCTCTTCCTTAGACCATGAGATCGTGTAACTCCCGGATACCGTAAGAGTGCTTTGGGTGTACCAAATGTCACAACGTAACTGGGTGATTATAAAGGTGCACTACAGGTATCTCCGAAAATGTCTGTTGGGTTGACACGGATCGAGACTGGGATTTGTCACTCCGTATGACGGAGAGGTATCTCTAGGCCCACTCAGTAATGCATCATCATAATGAGCTCAAGGTGACCAAGGTGTTGGCCACGGGATCATGCATTACGGTACGAGTAAAGTGACTTGCCGGTAACGAGACTGAACAAGGTATTGGGATACCGACGATCGAGTCTCGGGCAAGTAACGTACCGATTGACAAAGGGAATTGCATACAGGGTTTGATCGAATCCTCGACATCGTGGTTCAACCGATGAAATCATCGAGGAGCATGTGGGAGCCAACATGGGTATCCAGATCCCGCTGTTGGTTATTGACCGGAGAGTGGTCTCGGTCATGTCTGCATGTCTCCCGAACCCGTAGGGTCTACACACTTAAGGTTCGGTGACGCTAGGGTTATTAGGAAGACTAGTGTGTGACTACCGAATGTTGTTTGGAGTCCCGGATGAGATCCCGGACGTCACGAGGAGTTCCGGAATGGTCCGGAGGTGAAGTTTTATATATGGGAAGTTGTCAAACGGACACCGGAAAGTTTCGGGGGCATACCGGTATTGTACCGGGGCCACCGGAAGGGTTCCGGAGGTCCACCGGGAGGGGCCACCCCTCCCGGGGGCCCACATGGGCTGCGTGGGGCAGGAGCCAGCCCCTAGTGGGCTGGGTGTGCCCCCCCTCCTTGGGCCCTTGCGCCTAGGGTTTGGGGGGGAACCTAGGCTGGTGAAGGACGGGCTGCCGGAGGGCAAGCCGCATCGCGTCCCCGAGAAGTATTATGATGGCGTTATGAAGGGTGCTTGCCTCGTGGCCGATGAATGTAGTAAAGACATAATTTTTGAATGAATTCACTTCTATCATCTTTGTAATTTAAAGACGAAGTTACTTGCGCTATGTAGAGCTTTTGTGATTTAAAATTTTACCTTCTGTGCGGCTGTTTATCAAAATCTGAAAGTAGGCCAGTCGTCGGCTTTCGCCCGCGTGTAACTAGTACTAGGGTGTTCATGGAAAACCCGAACACTCTTTGTCCAAATGTTTGGTCCCTTAAGGAGGTGTCCAGCGCAGCGAACCAGGCAATCAGACTATACGGCTTTATAACCTTCACTTAGCCATAGAAGTCTATGATTTTAAATTTCGGCGAAGCCTCTAGTATCCGGAAGGCCGAATTGGGGCGCTATACACGCCTATATCGAACAAAGCCGAATTATCGCCTAAGGCGGAAAAATCTTTAAGGATTTTAAGACCTCTCGAACAGCGACCAGCTCTCACCACATCATGCCGGACAGTTTTGTGCTTTCTCTACTAAGGTGCTCGTCCGGAAAAACCAGGGCACAATCGCAGTAGTTCTCCTTGCGCTACCTTAGCCGAATTAACGGAACGTAAGGTACCAAAACAAGGGAGCCGGGCTATCCCAACTATAACCTAAGACATGATTCAGAGCTGATGCATATAATGCTATAAGTTTGGGGTGTCGCATTGTTGAAAGTGTTCGGACTTGTCTTGCCGTATTATGGGGCGCTATAAGAAGCCCCTGGCAAACTCAACGTACCAAAATGTACGGATGGAAAATCAAATAAACATTTATAAAAAATGCAAAAAATAAAAAAAGAAAATAATAAGCTGATGCTGGATATTGTCTCCCATTGATAAATAATACGTTTAAGCGTATGTTTACAATGAATGCATTACGCGGAGATAAATAGGATTATTTGACATATCCTATCCAGGAGCATGCTACGTACAGATAGATAAAGCAGGAACAACGACCGGGAATAGATTCCACCTGGGTGTTTCTTGGTGTGCCTGAAGCCTGTTACCTCCTGGGTTTCCTCTCCATTGTGAGTCCGACAATCCGGCTCTTCTGGAGAAGCTGCACTAAAGCGATGTCCTTTAAGGGTAAAAGGAAAGGTTACGAAGCAATACCGTACTGTTGACTAGGCCACTGATACGCCTCCGCCTGTGTCCATGGTACTTTGAGTGCGTAATTGTGTACACGTGGCATGAATGCTGCTTGGGTGGGACTTGGGCGGAGGCCAGACTGCTAGTCATGCTCTTGATGTGCCTGCTGATCCTGTTGTGGGGTGTTCCACCCTCGCTTGACGGAGCTTGAGGTTGTCGTCGCCGGATTGGTGGTTTGCCAGAGTAGGCCGCATTGTACTTCGGCCGCAAGGGCCGCAGTGTGTTCCTCTGTACGGAGAGCGGTCCATATTCCCATTGACTGTTATGACCCCGCGTGGGCCTGGCATCTTGAGCTGAGGTATGCATAGTGTGGTACCGCATTGAATCTAGCAAATGCGGTTCGCCCGAGTAGTGCGTGGTAACCACTGCGGAAAGGGACGATATCAAAGATTAGCTCTTCACTTTGGAAGTTATCCGGAGATCCGAAGACCACTTCCAATGTTATAGAGCCCGTATAGCGGGCCTCTACTCCAGGAATGACACCCTTAAAGGTGGTTTTGGTGGGCTTAATCCTTGAGGGATCGACGCCCATTTTGCGCACTGTGTCCTAATAAAGCAGGTCCAGGCTGCTGCCTCCGTCCATAAGGACTCTTGTGAGGTGAAATCCGTCTATAATTGGGTCTAAAACCAATGCGGCTGAGCCGCCGTGACGGATGCTAGTAGGATGATCCCTACGAACAAAGGTCATCAGACAAGCTGACCACGGGTTGAATTTGTGGACGACTGGCTCCATCACATATACGTCCCGTAGTGCTCGCTTCCATTCCCGCTTGGGGATGTGGGTGGAGTAGATCATGTTGATCGTTTTCACCTGTGGGGGAAATTTATTTTGCCCCCCCATGTTCAGACGCCGGGGCTCATCGTCATCGTCGCTGTGCAGCCCCTTGTCCTTGCTTTCGGCGTTTATTTTGCCGGCCTATTTGAATACCCAGCAGTCTCTGTTGGTGTGGTTGGTTGGCTTGTCTGGGGTGCCATGAATTTGGCACAAGCGCTCCAGTATACGGTCCAGACTGGACGATCCTTGATTGTTACGCTTGAATGGCTTCTTCCGCTGACCGAATTTGGATCCGCTGAATCCGGCATTGACCGCCGTATCCTCGGTGTTGTCGCCATTGTTCCGTTGCTTGTGTCTGTTGCACCGTGGCTTGCCGTTATTGTCCTGGACATCTGAGGTTCCAGAGTGTGTCATAGTGCTACTGCGAGCCAACCAACTGTCCTCACCCGCGCAAAAGCGGGTCATAAGTGTCGTAAGAGCTGCCATGGACTTAGGCTTCTCCTGGCCGAGGTGTCTGGCGAGCCACTCGTCACGGATATTATGCTTGAAAGCCGCTAGGGCTTCGGTGTCCGGACAGTCGACTATTTGGTTCTTTTTAGTTAGGAACCGAGTCCAGAATTTCCTGGCTGATTCTCCGGGCTGTTGAGTAATGTGGCTCAAGTCATCGGCATCCGGAGGTCGCACATATGTGCCCTAGAAGTTGTCAAGAAATGCGTCTTCCAGATTTTCCCAACTGCCAATGGAATTTATGGGAAGGCTGTTTAGCCAGTGCCGGGCAGGTCCTTTGAGCTTAAGGGGAAGATACTTGATAGCATGTAGGTCATCTCCGCGGGCCATGTGAATGCGGAGGAGGAAATCCTCGATCCATACCGCGGGGTCTGTGGTGCCATCATATGATTCGATGTTTACTGGTTTAAACCCTTCTGGGAATTCATGATCCATCACTTCATCAGTGAAGCAGAGGGGGTGTGCGGCGCCTCTATGTCGGGCTATGTCACGGTGCAGTACGGCCGCGTCTGACTGGTTGTATTTGGCCCGGCCGGATTTGCTGTTAGTGTATCCAGTATGACGGTCATCGTCATGTGCTCCGGCGCGCCCCCGTGATCCGTAGATCGATCTTGGTTGTCCTGCGGCGTTATCTAGTTTATCACGCAGGTCCTGAGTATTGCCCCGGGCCGTAGTAAACCGGCACGGGGGTACAGGCTGGTATTTGGGCTGATATGCCGTTTTGTCCCGACCTAGAGGTGGTCGGTCAGCCGTGGGGTGCTCGAGTCCGTATTCCTCGGCTGCCAGGACTTCTGTCCATCTGTCTGCGAGCAGATCTTGATCAGCTTGAAGCTACTGCTGCTTCTTCTTCAGGCTTCTCGCAGTGGCAATAAGCCGGCGCTTAAAGTGCTCCTGCTCTGCGGGGTCTTCGGGTACGCCGAACTCGTCGTCGCCAAGGCTAATCTCGTCTTCGGAGAGGGGCATGTAGTTGTCCTCCTCTGGATACCCGTCCGCCGCCTATTCATCTGGGCTGTCATGCCCGTCTTCCTGTTTGGCCTGCTCGAAGGCGGGCTGTTCGGGGTCGTATTCGTCGTCGGCACCGTCCGTATTGTTATCGTCTCCGGTGCCGGTATTGCCTTGGCGGGGCTTGGAGCAGCGCTGGCGACGCCCATGCTTTGCTTTCTTCTTGGAGGGGTTATCCTCCATTGCCTCATCGCCATTGGTTTCTTTCGGAGTGTCCACCATGTATATATCATATGAAGAGGTGGCTGTCCACTGCCCTGTGAGCGGTGGCCCCTGTATGTCTCCTGCATCGTCGTCCATACCGTCGATGTCTTTGAAGTCAAAGTCGAGTACGTCGGTTAAATCATCGATCGTGGCGACAAAGTGGGTGGTGGGTGGGCAGCGAATTCCTTCATTGCCTGCTTCCCGCTCAGGCCGGACATAGTTCGGCCTAGAGCCTCCTGACAAAGAGAGAGACTTCAATGAGCTCAGCATGTCGCCGAAGGGCGAGTGCTGAAAGATGTCCGCAGCGGTAGACTCCATTACCGGAGCTCAGCCTGGCTCGACTGGCTCGAGAGTGAGCGGACCAGCGCCATCAGCCGGATATGAGTCCGGGAGCCCAGGGTTACAGGCCTCCACAGAGGTGGGACCCGTGTTCGGCTCCACCGCCGATAAGTGTGCGGCCTGCGGGGCGGGGTCCAGCCCTCCGTCCATAGGCAACGCAACCTGCCCTAGATTTAGATCCGGGGCTGCTTCGGGGATGATGTCCCCGGGCACCGTCCGACAACAAGTCTAGGCCGTGCTCGTCGTGGCTGTTTCGGCGCTCCTGGCGCAGGCCCGATCCCGTCGAAGATCAAGTCTCCGCGGATATCTGCCATGTAGTTCAAGTTTCCGAACCTAATCTGGTGGCCAGGGGCGAAGCTGTCGATCTTCTCTAACTGGCCAAGCGAGTTGGCCCGCAGTGCGAAGCCGCCGAACATAAAGATCTGTCCGGGGAGAAAAGACTCACCCTGGACCGTGTTATTGACGATTGAAGACGCCATCAAGCCTCGAAGCGACGACATAGAGGAACTCTCAATGAAAGCACCAATGTCGGTGTCAAAACCGGCGGATCTCGGGTAGGGGGTCCCGATTTGTGCGTCTTAGGCTGATGGTAACAGGAAGCAAGGGACACAATGTTTACCCAGGTTCGGGCCCTCTCGATGGAGGTAAAACCCTACTTCCTGCTTGATTAATATTGAAGATATGTGTAATACAAGAGTAGATCTACCACGAGATCGTAGAGGCTAAACCCTAAGAGCTAGCCTATGATGGTATGATTGTAAATGTGATCGGTCTTCTAAGGACCATCCTCTCCAGTTTATATAGACACCGGAGAGCTAGGGTTTACAAGGAAGGAAACATAATATCCGGATTGCCAAGCTTGTCTTCCACGCAAAAGAGAGTCCTATCCGGACACGAGCCGAAGTCTTGAGTCTTGTATCTTGACGCTTCTATAGTCCGAACGATGAATATAGTCCGGCTGTCCGAATACCCCCTTATCCAGGACTCCCTCACCCACCCCCACGAGTGCCTCACCGTCCCTGGCCGCGTGTCGTGGGAAACCATGGCCACCTATGGGACCAGGAGGCCCCTTGCTGGTTCGGCAGGGGGACGTCGCGTTGCACAAAGAGCAGACCAACATGAGGCAGCACGGCAAAGATCACACGAGCATTTTTACCCAGGTTCGGGCCTCCATGAGGCATAAAACCCTACTCCTGCTTTGGTGGATAGATGGTGGAACTGTGGTGGTGGAGCGCAGTACACTTGCCCGGGAAGGGTTGCCTCAGGGCGGCAACGACTACGCGAATACGGGGGTGTGAGTTATCCAACCTTCAAACCTCTCGAACCCCTTCTACCATTGCCATGGGCCTCCTTTTATAAGTTAGGGGGTCACTAGAGTGGCAAATCAGTCATTAGACACTGATAAGATATCAAATAGTGCTATCATACCTAACTCTGCACGCTGACAGTGCGCATTTAATGCACCGCTCAACGTCACATCGTTGGTTGCCCGACAAGGCATGCCGGGCTATCCTGCCAGCTCCACGCCTGCTTGTTTGACACGTCGTAAGACGGGTGTCATCTATGGGTTTTCTCGTAGAAAGGGTGTAAGTGCATCTAGTGCCCCTTAGTGATTTTGGTGTATTGAAGACTTATAGATTAAGTGACTGATGCGTTTGTGAGTGTACACAGGTATATAAGTCTATGAGGAGTTTGATATTTACAGAAACTGTCGACCCCTAAAAATGGAGTTCTTCATCTGAAGACTTTGAATTTCTGAAGACTTTCTGAAGACTTTGAAAGTGAAGAAATTGGTGTGACCTTGAAGACTTGGTATCCATTCGAGGAACATGAAGCGTGAAGACTTTTGTTTTTATAGTTTCATTTTCTCTTTCTTGAGTCATAGGAAACACCGTACTGTTAAAGGCGGTCGAGGAAATACCAAGGAAAATTTTCCATGTGATGCTCAACTCAAAATCCTACACCTACCAATCCCTTCGAGTGAAGCCATTGGAAATCTCATACAGTTCAGTCATATTCTTCAGTGACAGAGATGATGTTCTTCTGATCTCTGAGGAATTTGTTCTGACTGAGGAGTTAGGAATTCACAAGTGTGAATTGCCTACACAGTGAGGAACATGATAGCCCTGAGGATTTTGATAGTCAAAATTCCGACCGTTGCTGTACTACGCGCCAACTGTCCCAAAATATCCACCCACCTAACGGTCATATCAGACAAGGGCATTTATGTCTTATCATGTCGGGCTGCTCCCTAGGCTATAAATAGCCGCCCCCTCAACCACTAGCTGGTTGGCTGCTCCGAGAGAAACTGACACTTGTCATTTGAGAGCAACCCATCCTCCGAGGACTTTGAGCGAAAATCATCAAGTGAGGAAATCCCAAACCCAAACCTACAAAACCCCAAGTGATTGAGCATCATTGAAGAGACTGATCCTGCGTGGATCCGACGCTTGTTTCCTTTGAAGATTGTGCTTCTTCCAGACGGTTAGGCGTCAAGGTCTAGAGCATCCAAGAGGAATTGTGGATCGCCGAGTGACCAAGTTTGTGAAGGTTCGTAAGTCACCTGAAGACTTACCACGAGTGATTGGGCGAGGTCTATGTGACCTTAGCTCAAGGAGAATACAGTGAGGACTGTGTGTCCTCGAGTTTAAATACTCAGCCGCTCCAACCAGATGTACAACTAAGACAACAGTTGGAACTGGTCTACCAAATCATTGTCTTCATCGAGCTAACTGGTTCTATCTCCTCAACTCTTTCATTTCCTCATGTATGTTGTTGTGTGCCTGTTCATATCTGTTTGAAGACTTTGACTGAAGACTTTCTCAATTCCCTCAGTTCTATTTCTTCAGTCTGGTCATCTTCTTTCTTGTGTTATCGTGTGTTTACGCTTTCTGTACTCTGTGCTTGTCTTCATTTCATCATGATGACTGTGCATGTGTTCTGTTATGTTCCTTTCTGAGTACTTATTCCGCTGCAAGTAGTTCTTCATTTAGGAATTTCCTCACCAGAAAATTTCTCAGTGATGCCTTGGCTTTATATAAAGTTGGGGTGGGTGGAAACCCCTTTTCGTCAAAAAAAATTCTCAGTGAAGAATTCATAAAAATCGCCTATTCACCCCCTCTAGTCGATATAACGCACTTTCAATTGGTATCAGAGCAAGGTACTCCCTTGTTCTGTGTGATTTTGGTTTAACCGCCTGGAGTTCTAGTTATGTCGACTGCAGGATTGAGGAACGTATCCTGTCCCATCTTTGACGGTCATGAGTATCCTCGGTGGAAGGCCATGATGAAGAAGCGACTCATGGCTATGGACAGTGAGCTGTGGACCGTCACTGAGATTGGTCTTACCGATCTATGCAAGATGGCGGAGGCTGATGACATTCGCAAGTACACACTACTCAACCTCACAGCGAAGGATGTCATCTGCTCCAGTCTGTCCAGAAATCAGTTCAGGAACGTCATGCATCTCAATCATGCGAAGCTAATCTGGGACCGTATCTCTGAGGTCTATGAAGGTCATCGAACCCGTCATGATCCTTGGTTTGAGGACTACAAGGACTCTCTCAATGCGATGACATTCGAACCAGAATCATCATCCTCTACACCCTGCCTCATGGCAAACAGTGCAAAGGTAACCGAATGCTATCTATCCGAGTCAAGTGATGATGAATCTGGCGATGAATTTGGACCTAGCTATGTCAAACTTGCTTACCTTGCCACTAAACAACAAAGAGCGTTGGAAAAAGTTCAATACATGCTAAATAAGAGCGATGATATGTTGGGTGAAGAAATGGATCAGTCAAAAGCTTCGGCTGAAAGTCTTCAGAGACTTCATTCCAAGTTTGACGACCTTCAAGGTCATCATAACACTCTCTTATCTGATCACGAGAAGCTTTCTGTTGAACTTCTTCAAAGAAAGCAAGATCTTGAGAAGCTAGAGTGAGTATGAAGATCTTGAGAAGCTAAGAGTGAGTTATGAAGATCTTCAGAAGGAGCGTGATTCATTACTTGCTCAACATATCAGCACTACCCAGGAAGAATTTGTTCCTCCATGTCTGAAGTGCATTGAACGTGAAACTGCTAATTCTTCACCTGAATGTTCAAATTCTTCTAATGCTACAAATTCTTCTTATGTCTCTGTTGTCAATAATTCCTCATCTGAGGACAATGCAAGTATCACTGATGATGCAGGGCTGAAGGAATTGTACATGACAGGCATGTACAAAAGCCTCAAAGGGCATCAGACTCTTTGTGATGTGCTCAAAAAGCAGATCCTCAACAGAAACCCTAGGAAAGAGGGTATTGCCTTTGAGAGGAAACTCAATGCTGATGGAACATATTGGAAGCCTGAGCAGTACCCCAAAACCTCATGGGTTGCTGCAAAGGGACCTCCAGTTGATCCATCCAACTTATCTGGCTTCACATGTGAATCTCCTCATTCTTCTGATGAGTCATTTGACTCCAACTATAAACTGTTCAAAAATCAGAATGGTGAAGTATTTGCTAGATATGTTGGCACTAACTGTAGGAACGGTTCCCCTATGAAGAAAATCTGGGTTCCCAAAAGTTGCCTTGAAAATCTTCAGGTGAATGTCCTCATGACACCACCTGTGAAGAAAAGGAACTCCAGATCAAATTCTTCATATGAACCAAATTCTTCGTATGGATCCAAGTCCTCATACAGACAAAATTCCTCACGTGGATCAAATTCCTCAAAAGGATCAAAGTCCTCATATGATCATCATCGTGCTAACCCTTCTGTTTCGTAGGGTAGAGCTAAGGGCTATGAATATGTGCATTTCTTCAAATCATTATGTTCATAAGTCCTCAAAGAATTTCTCTGCTTATTCATATGCTTACCCTAACCCCTCTTATGTGAAACGAAGTGGACTGGCGTCCATGCCACCTTTCTCATATGGTGCTCGCAGAGTGATGAATTCTTTGCCACCCCTCCAGATGTGGGTGGTGAAGAAAAAGAACTAATCTCTTATGCAGGGTCAGGTCTCCAGTCGTGCTTAAAACGACTGAAGAATTTGTTGGAGACCTGAACAGTGCCTAAAAGGACGCAGGCTAATCATGATGAAATGAACCTTCATTTCACACGTCCTCATACTGAATTATCTATGCTATTTCTTGATGAAATTGACCTGATGATACTGATGTCATATTCTTCACTGATGAAGTATATGAGTTTGTAAGCTGCACTAATTCATCTACAGGATGATCAACCCAAAGCAAATGAGTGGGTCCTCGATAGTGGATGTACCAATCACATGACTGGTGACAAGAATCTATTGATGGATGCTCCCTTATCACCGTCACATCTGAAGCACATCATCTTCGCTGACAAAGGAAAAAGTCAGGTATTGTGTCTAGGTAAGGTTACGATCTCAAAGGATCGACACATGGACAAAGTCATGCTTGTCGAGTTCTTAGGATACAACCTCATGTCTGTCTCAATGCTTTGTGATCTTGATATGGTTGTTGTCTTTGGAAGATATCGTTGTGTTGTGATCATGGAAGCTGACCATTCCAAAGTCTTCGAAGGCTTTAGGAGAGGAGATCTGTATATTGTTGATTTCTCTACAGGACCACAGCCTGCCGTGTGCTTACTTGTGAAAGCTTCAGAAGGCTGGCTATGGCATCGACGACTTGGTCATGCTGGCATGAGGAATCTGCACACGCTTGCGAAGAAGAAGCATGTCATTGGCATTGAGAATGTCAAATTCCTCAAGGATCACTTATGAGGAGCTTGTGAAGCTGGAAAGATGACAAAGGCCAAGCATCCAGCGAAGACTATCATGACTACCACTCGACCATTTGAATTGCTTCACATGGATCTCTTCGGTCCTAATCATTATTCTGCTATGATGAATGATGCATCTCTATATGGCTTTGTTATTGTTGATGATTATTCTCGTTACACATGGGTACATATTGTCACTTACAAACATGAAGTGCAGGAAGTCTTCAAACGATTTTCCTTGAGGGCTTCAACCAACTTTGGTGTGAAGATCAAACACATCAGAAGTGATAATGGGACTGAGTTCAAGAATTCCGATCTTGATGGCTATCTTGATGAACTTGGTATTACTCACAAGTTATCTGCTCCTTATACTCCTCAGCAGAATGGCGTCGTGGAGCGCAAGAACAGAACCCTCGCTGAAATGGCTCGCACTATGCTTGATGAATACAAGACACCTCATCGGTTCTGGATTGATGCAATTGATACTGCTTGCCACATCATCAATAGAGTATATCTTCACAAATTCTTCAAGAAGACTGCCTATGAACTCCTCACTGACAAGAAACCCAATGTAAGTTACTTCAAAGTCTTCGGTGCTAAATGCTGGATTAGAGATCCTCATCACAATTCTAAGTTTGCACCGAAAGCACATGAGGGTTTCATGCTTGGTTACGGAAAGGACTCACACACCTACAGAGTCTTCAATAGTGTTCTTCACAAGATTGTTGAAACTGTAGATGTGCGGTTCGATGAAACTAATGGCTCGCAAAGAGAGCACCTACCTTCTATGATAGATGAACCAGCACCTGAGGATTCTATCAAGTTCAAAGCCACTGAGGATGTCATTCCTACTGAAGAATCTGCTGAAGAATTCATTCCAGAACGTGATGAACGTCGAACTGGCGTACCTGAAGAAAATGGTGCTGAGGAAAATGCTCCTAAGAAAATGCGGATCAAATTCCTCGAAGACAACCCGCTCATCCTCGTATTACAAATGAAGTGCAAGTCGAGAAGATCATTGATGACATTCGTGCACCAGGTCCTCTCACATGCTCAAAAGCTTCACACTTATCTAACTTTTGTGGGCATTTCGCTTTTGTCTCTATCACAGAGCCCACTAAGGTAGATGAAGCATTTTTGGAGCCTAAGTGGATTCAAGCTATGCAAGAAGAATTACATCAGTTCGAGCTCAACAACGTCTAGGAACTGGTCAAACGTCCAGATACTCGCAAGCACAACATTATTGGCACAAAGTGGATCTACCGCAACAAGCAAGATGAAAATGGCCTTGTGGTGAGGAATAAGGTATGGCTTGTAGCTCAAGGCTACACACAGGTTGAAGGAATTGACTTCGATGAAACTTTTGCACCTGTTGCTAGACTTGAGGCTATTCGCATATTACTTGCTTACGCTAACCATCATGACATTATCTTACAACAAATGGATGTGAAAAGTGCATTCCTCAATGGTAAGATTGAGGAAGAAGTATATGATTGCTCAACCCCTAGGTTTTGAAGATCCAAAGAATCCTGATAAAGTCTTCAAGCTCAATAAGGCCCTAGATGGCCTCAAGCAAGCCCCTCGGGCGTGGTATGATACCTTGAAGGAATTCTTTGTGAAGAATGGCTTCAAACCCGGTTCACTCGACCCTACTCTTTTCACTAAGTCTTATGATGGTGAATTGTTTGTGTGCCAAATATATGTTGATGATATCATTTTCGGGTGTACTGACCAACGATATAGTGATGAATTTGCTTATATGATGAGTGAAGAATATCAAATGTCTATGATGGGAGAGTTGAAATTCTTCTTAGGTCTTCAAATTCGTCAACAGCGCAATGGAATATTCATATCTCAGGAGAAATACCTCAAGGACGTATTGAGGAAATTCGGCATGCAAGATTGCAAAGGGGTCAAAATTACAATGCCCACAAATGGCCATCTATGCACGGATGAAAATGGTAAAGACTTCGATCAAAAGGTATACCGCTCCATGATTGGCTCTTTATTGTACCTATGTGCATCTAGGCCGGATATTATGCTTAGTGTTTGCATGTGTGCCCGATTTCAAGCAACACCGAAGGAATCACACCATAAGGCTGTGAAGCATATTCTTTGATACTTAGCTCACACACAACACTTGGATTATGGTATCCCAAGGGTTCCACTTTTGATCTCATTGGATATTCAGACTCTGACTATGCTGGCGATCGCGCAGACCGCAAGTCAACATCTGGTACATGTCATTTCCTCGGACGATCTTTGGTCTGTTGGTCCTCGAAGAAACAGAACTGTGTATCTCTCTCCACTGCAGAAGCTGAGTACATTGCTGCTGGATCATGCTATGCTCAACTACTATGGATGAAGCAAACACTCAAGGACTATGGCGTCAACGTGAAGAATGTGCCTCTCTACTGTGACAATGAGAGTGCATCAAGATTGATCATAACCCAGTTCAGCACTCGAAGACCAAGCACATCCAAATTCGTCATCATTTTCTTTGTGATCATGTGTTGAAGGGCGACATCTCCATCGACCACATCATCACTGAAGATCAATTGGCCAATATCTTCACTAAGCCCTTGGATGAGAAGAGATTTAGCAAGTTGCGGTGTGAGCTAAATATCCTAGAATCTTCGAATGTTCTCTGAAATGGACACACATCCTAACACTTATGCTGACTTGATGACTTAGATGCGCAACACACGAAGTAATGTTTTTCTTAAATCAATGAAGACTAAGCCTTTAAGTGTGAAGAAATTAATGAAGAAATTGACTCTCAGAGCCCTGCGACAATTGTACGCGGTGTCTGAAGCAAACTTTCTTATACGGTGGGTTACGCCACCACAAAAGTTGAAAATCTTCAATCTGAGTTTTTCCTCAGTTTTGAAATTCCTCAGTTTTTCAAATTCTTCAACTTGCAATGTCTTCACTATTTCCGTCGTTTGTCTTCATTTGAATATATACCTATATAAGTTTTATGTCCTCTACAACATTCACTTATTGCTAATTCTTCAAGTTGACTGTTTCTGCTAAGTGAATGTGATCGGACCCTTCCCCCTCTATGCTAAACTCAACCCAGTCTATTCACAAATTCTTCATATGCGTTCTAATTGAAACTCGTTCAAATTCTTCACTGTGTCCTGACAGCTGAAGAAATTGCGAATGGAAATTTAAAAACTTATCTTATCTGAATTTTCGGCTTTGCCGCTCAGACCGTTCCGCATCCCATGATATATTTATCTACTCACCCACGATCTTACATCATCGCCACCTCACAGTACATGGGTGACACATGTCATGCGAATGAGAAGGGCCAGGGGCACGTTCGTCGTAAATCTTCAGGCGAACAGTTTTTCACTGCGACTATAAATACCCCCTCACCCCTTCCTTACTTCCTTTACTCCGCTCGATCTCTCTCTCCCGCTCGAGCTTCTCAAACCCTAGCGCCGCCGCTACTCCATCGTCGCCGGTGAGGAAGAGCTTCACTGCCTCGACCTCGTCGCCGTCGTACTCGCGCCGGCCGCGGAAATCTTCCCTCCGCCGCCGCCGTAGCCGTATTCCTCCGCCAGGTTAGGGCGTGGAAGATCTGAACTGACGAACTTCACATCTGTTCTTCTCAGTTCGTTGTGTTCTTCACTTCGGGTAATTAAAAGTTACTTTTAACTGCTCGCTTTGATTCTCAAGTTTTTCTGAAAATCTTCAAAGGTGTTTATTCTTCAAATTCTTCACGCACATGAACACCTCACATATCATCTGTTCTTGATTCGTTTCTCTAAGCTATGATTTTCTTCAAGATTCCTCAATTGTGTGGATTTTCAATCTATACAACTCTGGAACCTAAGACAAAGAACGCTTAGTGAAATTCCTCAAGACGCTTCTGGTCAAATTCCTCAAACCTGTTCCTTTTTGAAAAACCCTCTGAGAACTCATATGACCTCTCCAAATTCCTCGCAACTACACTCTGTTCACAGGTACAAATGTCCGCTGCTGAATCACTAGGTTCTCATCAACTTAACTCATTTGCAGCGTTCCTCGAAGAAAAGTTGCATACTTCTTCAGAGAATTCGATTGTTCAAATTCCTCAACTAAAGAAAATGGCAGATGGTAAGAAGCCACAGAAGGGAGGAAAGAAGCCTGAGGTCATGACTGCTTTTGAGATCCCTGAGGACATTTACGCAGGCTCTTGCACACCTGATGATGCCAAGTTTGGTAAGGAGAACAAAAATCAGCGCAAGGTGCACATACAACGGATTGAAAGGAGATGGACACGGGAATGGAGGGAGTACAGGTATGTAACTCCCAAGTACATGAAGAAATTCACACTCAACCCTCCATGCCCAAGACCTCCATTGGCACCAGGCCAGTTGGCGGATCCCACTAGCCTCAAGCGCGGTGAGGATTATCCCAATGAATGGGCAAAACATCAAGCCAGACTAGCCAAGCAAGCAAAGGAAGCAGTGAGGAAATTCAATGCTGACTCTGCTGCTGCTGCTGCCTCTGCTGAGGCCTCTGCCAGTCAGCCCAAGAAGGCTATGCCCAAGAAGCATGCACACAAGTCCAGTGCTTCACCTTCAAGGCCCTCACGTCCAAGCTCCTCTGCTATGCCCTCACGGCCAGCATCTTCAAAGCCCTCACGGAAAATTCCTCAGTCTGCTCCTCCTCCTCCTCCTCCGACAAAGTCCTCAGCTGCTCCGACAAAATATTCGGCACCTGTGCATCTTGCCACGTGCCAAAGGACTCAAGGCTTCTCTATTGCCTCTGGAGCATCTGCAAGTTCCTTTGCTGCTCGAAATTCCTCAGCTGGTCCCTCTCTGCTAAAGAAAAGGGCCACTGCTGGACGAGGCACTCGCCCAAGTCCTCACAAGAAGCAGGTCGCCTTACATGTACCTTCTGATGATGATGAGGCTGATGATGAAGAACTCGCCGAAATCATCAGAAACAGGCAAGCCAGGGCCGCTAGAGCCAAAGGCAGCAATGTGCCACTGATGTTGGATCCCAAGCTGATCCTCGATTACATTGACTTATGGCACAAGGACCCCAACACGCTTTTGCCGGAGATGAACCTCACTCCTGGTAAAATCCATGTCCTCACTGCCTTCATTGAGGAAGAGAAATGGAAGTTTGAACAAGGCAGAAGTCTGAAGAAAGCGCAGTACAAGAAACAACGCTACCTCAAGGACAATGTCCTTACTCTCACCCCTGATCAGCTTCTTGTTGGAAATATGCCCTAGAGGCAATAATAAAATGATTATTATTATATTTCCTTGTTCATGATAATTGTCTGTTATTCATGCTATAATTGTGTTATCCGGAAATCATAATACACGTGTGAATACATAGACCACAACATGTCCCTAGTGAGCCTCTAGTTGACTAGCTCGTTGATCAACAACTAGTCATGGTTTCCTGACTATGGACATTGGATGTCACTGATAACAGGATCACATCATTAGGAGAATGATGTGATGGACAAGACCCAATCCTAAGCATAGCACAAGATCGTGTAGTTCGTTTGCTAGAGCTTTTCCAATGTCAAGTATCATTTCCTTAGACCATGAGATCGTGTAACTCCCGGATGCCGTAGGAGTGCTTTGGGTGTACCAAACGTCACAACATAACTGGGTGACTATAAAGGTATACTACGGGTATCCCCGAAAGTATCTGTTGGGTTGACACGGATCGAGACTGGGATTTGTCACTCCGTATGACGAAGAGGTATCTCTGGGCCCACTCGGTAATGCATCATCATAATGAGCTCAATGTGACCAAGTGTTTGGTCACGGGATCATGCATTACGGTACGAGTAAAGTGACTTGCCAGTAACGAGATTGAACGAGGTATTGGGATACCGATGATCGAATCTCGGGCAAGTAACATACCGATTGACAAAGGGAATTGTATACGGGATTACTTGAATCCTCGACATCGTGGTTCATCCGATGAGATCATCGAGGAGCATGTGGGAGCCAACATGGGTATCCAGATCCCGCTGTTGGTTATTGATTGGAGAGTCGTCTCGGTCATGTCTGCGTGTCTCCCGAACCCGTAGGGTCTACACACTTAAGGTTCGGTGACGCTAGGGTTGTAGAGATATTAGCATGCAGTAACCTGAAAGTTGTTTGGAGTCCCGGATGAGATCCCGGACGCGGCGAGGAGTTCTGGAATGGTCCGAAGGTGAAGAATTGTATATAGGAAGTCCAGTTTCGGCCACCGGGAAAGTTTCGGGGGTCACCGGTATTGTACCGGGACCACCGAAAGGGTCCCGAGGGTCCACCAGGTGGGGCCACCTATCCCGGAGGGCCCCATGGGCTGAAGTGGGAGGGGAACCGGCCCCTGGTGGGCTGGTGTGCCCCCCTTGGGCCTCCCCTGCGCCTAGGGTTGGAAACCCTAGGGGTGGGGGCGCCCTACTTGGCTTGGGGGGCAAGCCACCCCCTTGGCCGCCGCCCCCCCAGGGCCCCTATATAAAGAGGAGGGGGGGAAGGGAGGGCTGCGCACCCATGCTCCATGCGCCTCCCTCTCCCCACGTACCACCTCTCCCTCTCGCCGAGCTTGGCGAAGCCCTGCCGAGATCACTGCTGCTTCCACCACCACGCCGTTGTGCTGCTGGATCTCCATCAACCTCTCCTTCCCCCTTGCTGGATCAAGAAGGAGGAGAGGTCTTCCCAACCGTACGTGTGTTGAACGCGGAGGTGCTGTCCGTTCAGCACTAGGATCATCGGTGATTTGGATCACGACGAGTACAACTCCCTCAACCTCATTCTCTTGAACGCTTCCGTGCGTGATCTACAAGGGTATGTAGATGCTATCCTCTCTCTCGTTGCTAGATGACTCCATAGATTGATCTTGGTGAAGCGTATAATTTTTTTTATTTTCTGCAACGTTCCCCAACAGTGGTATCAGAGCTAGGTCTATGCGTAGTTTTTTCTTTGCACGAGTAGAACACAAATTTGTTGTGGGCGTAGATGTTGTCAATTTTCTTGCCACTACTAGTCTTATCTTGTTTCGGCAGCATCGTGGGATGAAGCGGCCCGGACCGACCTTACACGTACGCTTACGTGAGACATGTTCCACCGTCTGACATGCACTACTTGCATAAGGTGTCTAGCGGGTGTCTGTCTCTCCCACTTTAGTCGGACCGGATTCGATGAAAAGGGTCCTTATGAAGGGTAAATAGAAATTGGCATATCACGTTGTGGCTTTAACGTAGGTAAGAAACATTCTTGCTAGAACCCTATTGCAGCCACGTAAAAACATGCAACAACAGTTAGAGGACGTCTAACTTGTTTTTGCAGCATGTGCCTTTGTGATGTGATATGGCCAAAAGTTTGTGATGAATGATATATATGTGATGTATGAGATCATATTCTTGTAATAGGAATCACGACTTGCATGTCGATGAGTATGACAACCGGCAAGAGCCATAGGAGTTGTCTTATTTATTGTATGACCTGCGTGTCAATGAATAAACGCCATGTAATTACTTTACTTTATTGCTAAACCGTTAGCCATAGTAGTAGAAGTAATAGTTGGCGAACAACTTCATGGAGACACGATGATGGAGATCATGATGATTGAGATCATGGTGTCTTGCCGGTGACGAAGATGATCATGGCGCCCCGAAGATGGAGATCAAAGGAGCAATATGATATTGGCCATATCATGTCACTATTTGATTGCATGTGATGTTTATCATGTTTTTGCATCTTATTGGCTTAGAACGACGGTAGTAAATAAGATGATCCCTCATAATAATTTCAAGAAAGTGTTCCCCCTAACTGTGCGCCGTTGCGAAAGTTCGTTGTTTCGAAGCACCACATGATGATCGGGTGTGATAGATCCTAACGTTCACATACAACGGGTGTAAGACAGATATACACATGCAAAACACTTAGGTTGACTTGACGAGCCTAGCATGTACAGACATGGCCTCGGAACACAAGAGACCGAAAGGTCGAACATGAGTCATATGGAAGATACGATCAACATGGAGATGTTCACCGATGATGACTAGTCCGTCTCACGTGATGATCGGACACGGTCTAGTTGAGTCAGATCATGTATCACTTAGATGACTAGAGGGATGTCTAATCTGAGTGGGAGTTCATTAAATAATTTGATTAGATGAACTTAATTATCATGAACTTAGTCTAAAAACCTTTGCAAAATGTCATGTAGATCAAATGGCCAATGCTCATGTCAACCTCAACTTCAACTCGTTCCTAGAGAAAACCAAGCTGAAAGATGATGGCAGCAACTATACAGACTGGGTCCGGAACCTGAGGATCATCCTCATAGCTGCCAAGAAAGCATATGTCCTAGAAGGACCGCTAGGTGACGCACCCATCCCAGAGAACCAAGACATTATGAACGCTTGGCAGTCACGTGCTGATGATTACTCCCTCGTTCAGTGCGGCATGCTTTACAGCTTAGAACGGGGCTCCAAAAGCGTTTTGAGCAACACGGAGCATATGAGATGTTCGAAGAGCTGAAAATGGTTTTCCAAGCTCATGCCCGGGTCGAGAGATATGAAGTCTCCGACAAGTTCTACAGTTGTAAGATGGAGGAAAATAGTTCTATCACTGAGCACATACTCAAAATGTCTGGGTTGCACAACCTTCTGTCCCAGCTGGACATTAAACTCCCGGACGAGGCGGTCATTGACAGAATCCTTCAGCCGCTCCCACCTAGCTACAAGAGCTTTGTGATGAACTACAATATGCAGGGGATGGTGAAAACTATTCCTGAAGTATTTTCAATGCTGAAATCAGCGGAGGTGGAAATCAAAAAGGAACATCAAGTATTGATGATCAATAAAACCACTAAGTTCAAGAAAGGCAAGGGTAAGAAGAACTTGAAGAAGGACGGCAAGGGAGTTTCCGCGCCCGGTAAGCCAGTTGTCGGGAAGAAGCCAAAGAATGGACCCAAACCTGAGACTGAGTGCTTTTATTGTAAGGGAAGCGGACACTGGAAGCGGAACTGCCCCAAATACTTAGCGGACAAGAAGGCCGGCAACACTAAAGGTATATGTGATATACATGTAATTGATTTGTACCTTCCCAGTACTCGTAGTAGCTCCTGGGTATTTGATACCGGTGCGGTTGCTCATATTTGTAACTCAAAGCAAGAGCTGCGGAATAAGCGGAGACTGGCGAAGGACGAGGTGACGATGCGCGTCGAGAATGGTTCCAAGGTCGATGTGATCGCCGTCGGCATGCTACCTCTACATTTACCTACGGGATTAGTTTTAAACCTCAATAATTGTTATTTAGTGCCAGCTTTGAGCATGAACATTGTATCTGGATCTCGTTTAATACGAGATGGCTACTCATTTAAATCCGAGAATAATGGTTGTTCTATTTATATGAGAGATATGTTTTATGGTCATGCCCCGCTGGTCAATGGTTTATTCTTAATGAATCTCGAACGTGATGTTACACATATTCATAGTGTGAATACCAAAAGATGTAAAGTTGATAACGATAGTCCCACATACTTGTGGCACTGCCGCCTTGGTCACATTGGTGTCAAGCGCATGAAGAAGCTCCATGCTGATGGACTTTTAGAGTCTCTCGATTATGAATCATTTGACACATGCGAACCATGCCTCATGGGCAAAATGACCAAGACTCCGTTCTCCGGAACAATGGAGCGAGCAACCAACTTATTGGAAATCATACATACTGATGTGTGCGGTCCAATGAGCGTTGAGGCTCGCGAAGGCTATCGTTATGTTCTCACTCTCACTGACGACTTGAGTAGATATGGGTATGTCTACTTGATGAAACACAAGTCTGAGACCTTTGAAAAGTTCAAGGAATTTCAGAATGAGGTAGAGAATCAACATGACCAAAAGATAAAGTTCTTACGATCAGATCGTGGAGGAGAATATTTAAGTCATGAATTTGGTACGCACTTAAGGAAATGTGGAATCGTTTCACAACTCACGCCGCCTGGAACACATCAGTGTAACGGTGTGTCCGAACGTCGTAATCGCATTTTATTTGATATGGTGCGATCTATGATGTCACTCACCGATTTACCGCTATAATTTTGGGGATACGCTCTAGAGACAGCTACATTCACTTTAAATAGGGCACCATCTAAATCTGTTGAGACGACACCATATGAATTATGGTTTGGGAAGAAACCTAAGCTGTCGTTTCTAAAAGTTTGGGGATGCGATGCTTATGTCAAGAAACTTCAACCTGAAAAGCTCGAACCCAAGTCGGAAAAATGCGTCTTCATAGGATACCCTAAGGAAACCATTGGGTATACCTTCTACCTCAGATCCGAAGGCAAGGTCTTTGTTGCCAAGAACGGGTCCTTTCTGGAGAAAGAGTTTCTCTCGAAAGAAGTAAGTGGGAGGAAAGTGGAACTTGATGAAGTACTACCTCTTGAACCGGAAAGTAGCGCAGCTCAGGAAGATGTTCCTGTGGTGCCTGCACCGACTAGAGAGGAAACTAATGATGATGATCAAGGTACTTTAGATCAAGTCACTACTGAACTTCGTAGGTCCACGAGGACACGTTCCACACCAGAGTGGTATGGCAACCCTGTCCTGGAAATCATGTTGTTAGACAACGATGAACCTTCGAACTATGAAGAAGCGATGGCGGGCCCAGATTCCAATAAATGGCTTGAACCCATGCAATCCGAGATAGGATCCATGTATGAAAACGAAGTATGGACTTTGACAGACTTGCCCGATGATCGGCGAGCGATAGAAAACAAATGGATAAGAAGAAGATGGACGCGGATGGTAATGTTACCATCTGTAAAGCTCGACTTGTCGCTAAGGGTTATCGACAAGTTAAAGGGGTTGACTACGATGAGACTTTCTCTCTCATAGCGAAGCTGAAGTCCGTCCGAATCATGTTAGCAATTGCCGCATACTATGATTATGAGATATGGCAAATGGACGTCAAAACGGCATTCCTTAATGGCTATCTTAAGGAAGAACTGTATATGATGCAACTGGAAGGTTTTGTCGATCCTGAGAATGCTAACAAGGTAGGCAAACTCCAGCGATCCATTTATGGGCTCGTGCAAGCATCTCGGAGTTGGAACATTCGCTTTGATGAGATGATCAAAGCGTTTGGGTTTATGCAGACTTATGGAGAAGCCTGCGTTTACAAGAAAGTGAGTGGGAGCTATGTAGCATTTCTCATATTATATGTAGATGGCATACTTTTGATGGGAAATGATATAGAACTTTTGGACAGCATTAAGGCCTACTTGAATAAGTGTTTTTCAATGAAGGACCTTGGAGAAGCTGCTTACATATTAGGCATCAAGATCTATAGGGATAGATCGAGACGCCTCATAGGTCTTTCACAAAGCACATACCTTGATAAGATATTGAAGAATTTCAATATGGATGAGTCCAAGAAGGGGTTCTTGCCTATGTTGCAAGGTGTGAAATTGAGCTCAGCTCAATGCCCAACCAGGGCAGAAGATAGAGAAAAGATGAGTGTCATCCCCTATGCCTCAGCTATAGGGTCTATTATGTATGCCATGCTGTGTATCAGACCTGATGTAAACCTTGCCGTAAGTTTGGTAGGAAGGTACCAAAGTAATCCTGGCATGGCACACTGGAAAGCGGTCAAGAACATCCTGAAGTACCTGACAAGGACTAAGGATATGTTTCTCGTATATGGAGGTGACGAAGAGCTCGTCGTAAAGGGTTATGTCGGCGCTAGCTTCGACACAGATCTGTATGACTCTAAGTCACAAACCGGATACGTGTATATTTTGAATGGAGGGGCAGTAAGCTGGTGCAGTTGCAAGCAAAGCGTCGTGGCGGAATCTACATGTGAAGCGGAGTACATGGCAGCCTCGGAGGCAGCGCATGAAGCAATCTGGATGAAGGAGTTCATCAGCGACCTAGGAGTCATACCCAATGCGTCGGGGCCGATCACTCTCTTCTGTGACAACACTGGAGCTATTGCCCTTGCCAAGGAGCCCAGGTTTCACAAGTAGACCAGGCACATCAAGCGTTGCTTCCACTCCATTCATGAAAATGTTCAAGATGGAGACATAGATATTTGCAAAGTGCATACGGATCTGAATATTGCAGATCCGTTGACTAAACCTCTTCTGCGAGCAAAACATGATCAACACCAGAACTCTATGGGTGTTCGATTCATCAGAATGTAACTAGATTATTGACTCTAGTGCAAGTGGGAGGCTGTTGGAAATATGCCCTAGAGGCAATAATAAAATGATTATTAATATATTTCCTTGTTCATGATAATTGTCTATTATTCATGCTATAATTGTGTTATCCGGAAATCGTAATACACGTGTGAATACATAGACCACAACATGTCCCTAGTGAGCCTCTAGTTGACTAGCTCGTTGATCAACAGATAGTCATGGTTTCCTGACTATGGACATTGGGTGTCATTGATAACGGGATCACATCATTAGGAGAATGATGTGATGGACAAGACCCAATCCTAAGCATAGCACAAGATTGTGTAGTTCGTTTGCTAGAGCTTTTCCAATGTCAAGTATCATTTCCTTAGACCATGAGATCATGTAACTCCCGGATGCCATAGGAGTGCTTTGGGTGTACCAAACGTCACAACGTAACTGGGTGACTATAAAGGTATACTACGGGTATCCCCGAAAGTATCTATTGGGTTCACACGGACCGAGACTGTGATTTGTCACTCCGTATGACGGAGAGGTATCTCTGGGCCCACTCGGTAATGCATCATCATAATGAGCTCAATGTGACCAAGTCTTTGGTCACGGGATCATGCATTATGGTACGAGTAAATTGACTTGCCGGTAACGAGATTGAACGAGGTATTGGGATACCGACGATCGAATCTCGGGCAAGTAACATACCAATTGACAAAGGGAATTGTATACGGGATTACTTGAATCCTCGACATCGTGGTTCATCCGATGAGATCATCGAGGAGCATGTGGGAGCCAACATGGGTATCCAGATCCCGCTATTGGTTATTGACCGAAGAGTCGTCTCGGTCATGTCTGCGTGTCTCCCGAACCCATAGGGTCTACACACTTAAGGTTCGGTGACGCTAGGGTTGTAGAGATATTAGCATGCAGTAACCCAAAAGTTGTTCGGATTCCCGGATGAGATACCAGACGTCACGAGGAGTTCCGGAATGGTCCGGAGGTGAAGAATTGTATATAGGAAGTCCAGTTTCGGCCACCGGGAAAGTTTCGGGGGTCACCGGTGTTGTACCGAGACCACCGGAAGGGTCCCGGGGGTCCACCTATCCCAGAGGGCCACATGGGCTGAAGTGGGAGGGGAACCAACCCCTGGTGGGCTGGTGCACCCCCTTGGGCCTCCCCTGCGCCTAGGGTTGGAAACCCTAGGGGTGGGGGGTGCCCCACTTGGCTTGGGGGGCAAGCCACCCCCTTGGCCGCTGCCCCCCTTGAGATCCAATCTCTAGGGGGACGGCGCCCCCCAGGGCCCCTATATAAAGAGGGGGGGGGTGGAGGGAGGGCTGCGCACCCATGCTCCTGGCGCCTCCCTCTCCCCACGTACCACCTCTTCCTCTCGCTGAGCTTGGCGAAACCCTGCCGAGATCGCTGCTCCTTCCACCACCATGCCGTTGTGCTGCTGGATCACCATCAACCTCTCCTTCCCCCTTGCTGGATCAAGAAGGAGGAGACGTCTTCCCAACCGTACGTGTGTTGAATGCGGAGGTGCTATCCGTTCAGCACTAGGATTATCGGTGATTTGGATCACGACGAGTACGACTCCCTCAACCTCGTTCTCTTGAACGCTTCCGTGCGTGATCTACAAGGGTATGTAGATGCTATCCTCTCTCTCGTTGCTAGATGACTCCATAGATTGATCTTGGTGAAGCGTAGATTTTTTTTATTTTCTGCAACGTTCCCCAACACTTCTTGCCTTGCAAGCTGAAATCAAGCAACTGAGTGATGAATTTGATTGCTATTATGCTGACTGGAAGGGCGCCAAGGTGCGTTTCATCAATCTGATGAAGAAATTCACTTCAAGTGCTGCTCCACCTGTGCACGTTGAAGTTACTCAGGCTGAGGCATCTGCTCAGCCTACTGAAGAAAATGCCAGCACCGCTGATAATGATCAGGCTGCTGAAGACAATGAGAGTGCCAGGGCTGATGACTCCATTCCAGCCGCTGAAGATATTGCCAGGGCATCCACTAGTTGTGCTCCTGAAGAAAGTGAACAAGTCAGGGCAACTGCATCAGTTGCGCCTGAGGAAAATGAACCTATGTCCTCTGCACCGCTTGCGCCTACACAAACTCCAATCCTTCCATCTGCATCAGATGCGAAGAAGACCAAGGCTGTAGAATGTGCAGCTGTGAAGAAAAGGAAGGCATCAGCTTCATCAAATTCTTCAGCTCCGAAGAAGATGAAGACTGTGATCAGTTCAATTTACAATCCAATTGATGCCGTTCCAGTTTCAACTATGCCATCAAAGGACCTTGTTCCTTTTGATGAAGACTATGTGATTCCTGATGAATCTGATGAAGAAACTCCTTCTGCTGCTTCTTCAGAGCAGATGGACGAAGAAATTGAAGTGGACAAGATCCCTTCAACCCTAATCATTTCCTCACCTTTGCCTCAGTTTACTGCTGAAGAGGCAGGTGTTGAAGAAATTGAAGAGGAGGATGTGGACATTGGCTGCACCACTCCGGTCCTCAATGATGAATTTTGGGATAGTCAGCATCCAAACTCCCCAATGTTCACTCCTCTCCAAGCTATTCCTCAGTCCCCTGCTACCACTGAAGTACAAATGGGATCCGAAGAACCTCATGCAACCCAAGTGTTCATGAAGAAATTCCAGCCACTAGTGCTGAAGAAATTGTCAATGAAGAATTGGCAACCCAGGCTGAAACTGGCGAAGAGCCTAAAATTCCTCAGCCCGAGGAACCTGAGATTGCGATTCCTGAAGTAGTGCTGCAATTGACTGACACTCCTCAGCCCAAGCCCAAGGATCCTTTCTCGAAGAAGCAAAAATTCAAGGCTGATGATTTCTTCGGCGAGCACGTGTTCTTCACTGACTTCAACCCTTATGACAATGCTCGTCTTACAAGGAAGCGTTTCTGGACTGCCAGCCAGGCAAACTTCTATTCCTTAGTGATGTACAACAAGGACAAAGTCTTCGATCATGAGCATATTCCTCATGTGGACATGGAATCCATGCCATGCTTCTCTCAAGTCCTCAGCATGATTCATGACGCTGGCTTGCTCAATTTCTGCTCAGACATAGTTGATTGGAATGGAGAGCTTATTCTTTAGTTCTATGCAACTTTGCATATCACAGGCGATGCTGCTGACGTCAACTCGTGGGTGTTGGACTGGATGACTGCAAACACTCTTTACAAGGCTCCAGCCACTGAATTGCTTCGGGCCTTAGCAATCAGTCCTCCACTTGACGGTGCTCGCTGTCTGTATGATGAACCTAAACTTATTGATCATTATATGCAAGTGCTCATGAAGCCGCTGAAGCCAAGACAAGCTCCGAGGACCAAATTCCTCGTGAAGGAATTGCTCTATGTGCCGAGGACAATCTATCGCATTCTGACGAAGACCATGAGCCCCATCAAAGGCCATGACTCATCCGATGAGGAAATTATTGGGATGATGAAGAATATGCTTTTCAACATCATGCATGGCATCCCTATAAATTATCATGATTTCTTCATGAGGACTCTGGCAAATGTTGCACTTTCACCGTTTGAGCTGAAGCCTTATGCTCCTTGGATTATGAGATTCCTCAGAACAAGGTCTTCACTCAACTACAAAGCTGACTTTCAGAATCATCTCAGCTACTTGCCCCCGATTGAAGTCCTCAAGCGGACATATTCCTCAACTGATGAGAAGGGCAAGGCACCAGCTGTTATTGATGAAGGCATTCGTCCATTGGATGGTCAGTTCCGCAAAGCTGCATCTTACTCCACCAATGATGACTCTGCCACTCATGATACTGCTGCCAATGCTACCAAGACAAGTCCTCAAGCTACTGCTCCTTGTGTGCTGACTGATCGTGAACTGCTGATAAGTCTTCACCAGAAGGTGGATCGCAACCACAAATGGGTTAAGCGTCAGTTTGGCTCTATTCTTCACAACATGACTTCCACACATAATGCAGTGAAGAAAAACCACTACTACCTCCATGAAGTGTTTGATCGCATCTGGGCTATTCTGTCACATTTATATGGTGAAGAAGATCTGAAGCAAATGGGCTTCAAGGAAGACTTTGACTGGACTGCTCCTCCTCCAAAGAGATACAAGAAGGTCAAGGTTCCTCCCTTGGTGGCCAGCTCATATTCTTCATCGCGCGATACGGACGAGCATGAAGACTTGGACGACACTGCAGCAGGCCCTACAATGACTCAAGACCCTAACAACACTGGCACTCCTCCATCATCATGATATTCTTCAGGGGCGTTAGTCCTTAGTTTCAACCCTTTTGGTCATTTGATAACAAAGGGGGAGAAATTTGAGTTAGTCTTCAAGCGGGTCTATATATGGGCGGTTTTTTGCTAAGTTACAACTCTCGTTCTTCTGATGACTTTGCTGGATTGAGTTGTAATCTTAAACTCTATGGTGGCTCGATACTTTTACTGTGTTCTTCTGCATGCTTATTCCTCATTTATGTTAATGCACGCATGCTGAATTACATCAGTCACCATATTTCATCATGCATTTCAAATTCCTCATATTATATGTCAAATGCGTGTATGAATTACAAGATATAGGGGGAGATCTCCATGATTATACTCTTCAAGTGTGCATTGCTTCAAAAGCAAATTCCTCACTATGCACATCTTCAGGGGGAGTTCTTCTATATCTTGCAATCAAATTCCTCAATATCAGTATTTACACTTCATATGTTATCCCCGTTGAAAACTTAACCTATATTGTCATCAATCACCAAAAAGGGGGGAGATTGTAAGTGCATCTAGTGCCCCTTAGTGATTTTGGTGTATTGAGGACTTATAGGTTAAGTGACTGATGCGTTTGTGAGTGTACACAGGTATATAAGTCTATGAGGAGTTTGATATTTACAGAGACTGTCGACCCCTAAAAATGAAGTTCTTCATCTGAAGACTTTGAATTTCTGAAGACTTTCTGAAGACTTTGAAAGTGAAGAAATTGGTGTGACCTTGAAGACTTGGTATTCATTCAAGGAACATGAAGTGTGAAGACTTTTGTTTTTATAGTTTCATTTTCTCTTTCTTGAGTCATAGGAAACACCGTACTGTTAAAGGGGGTCGAGGAAATACTAAGGAAAAATTTCCATGTGATGCTCAACTCAAAATCCTACACCTACCAATCCCTTCGAGTGAAGCCATTGGAAATCTCATACAGTTCAGTCATATTCTTCAGTGACAGAGACAATGTTCTTCTGATCTCTGAGGAATTTTTTCTGACTGAGGAGTTAGGAATTCACAAGTGTGAATTGCCTACACAGTGAGGAACATGATAGCTCTGAGGATTTTGATAGTCAAAATTCCGACCGTTGCTGTACTACGCGCCAGCTGTCCCAAAATATCCACCCACCTAACGGTCATATCAGACAAGGTCATTTATGTCTTATCATGTCGGGATGCTCCGTAGGCTATAAATAGCCGCTCCCTCAACCACTAGCTGGTTGGCTGCTCCGAGAGAAACTGACACTTGTCATTTGAGAGCAACACATCCTCCGAGGACTTTGAGCGAAAATCATCAAGTGAGGAAATCCCAAACCCAAACCTACAAAACCCCAAGTGATTGAGCATCACTGAAGAGATTGATCCTGCCTGGATCCAACGCTTATTTCTTTTGAAGACTGTGCTTCTTCCAGACGGTTAGGCGTCAAGGTCTAGAGCATCCAAGAGGAATTGTGGATCGCCGAGTGACCAAGTTTGTGAAGGTTCGGAAGTCACCTGAAGACTTACCACGAGTGATTGGGCGAGGTCTGTGTGACCTTAGCTCAAGGAGAATACGGTGAGGACTGTGTGTCCGGGACTGGGTGTCCTCGAGTTTAAATACTTAGCCGCTCCAACCAGATGTACAACTGAGACAATAGTTGGAACTGGTCTACCAAATCCTTGTCTTCACCAAGCCTACTGGTTCTATTTCCTCAACTCTTTCATTTCCTCATATCTATTGTTGTGTGCCTGTTCATATTTGTTTGAAGACTTTGACTGAAGACTTTCTCAATTTCCTCAGTTCAATTTCTTCAGTCTATCCGTCTTCTCTCTTGTGTTATCATGTGTTTACGCTTTCTGTACTCTGTGTTTGTCTTCATCTCGCCATGATGACTGTGCTTGTATTCTGTTATGTTTACTTCTGAGTACTTATTCCGCTGCTAGTAATTCTTCATTTAGGAATTTCCTCACCAGCAAATTCCTCAGTGAAGAATTCATAAAAATCGTCTATTCACCCCCCCTCTAGTCGATATAACTCACTTTCAAAGGGGCTGCCATGTGGCGAATGGCTGCCACTTAATCACTCCGCGGCTTGACACCGCACTGATCAATGATGTGAGTTGTGGTGGAGTGGTTGGTGATGTGATTAGGCTCTGCAAGTCCCGGCAGGCCCTGCCGGGATGCCTTGGTCGTCTTCCTCTGGGGGTGGCCTCATCCCTTGTCGGGATCACCTGCCCAACAAAGGAGGCCTTTCTCTTGATGATGTCCTGCTTCTCTGGCTTGGTCTTGGTCCCTTTGATCTGCTTGTTGATCCTTTGAATCTCTTGGTTCCTTGTACTCTGTCTTGGGTTGGTGCTTCAATCTTGATCCCGTGCCTGTGCACAGTCACGACAATAGACCCAGGGTTTGTTGCATCGACAGAAGCCCCCGGGCCTGCCCCGAGCATGCTGCCGAGCGTCATCGGGGTAGGGCCTAATAAGTGCACATGCAGAGTTGCTGAAGAGGCTGGTCTCTTGAGATCATCTTTGCTTCTTCATTAGTCTTGATTTCGGCCCAGTTTCTGATTTCCTCGCGCGTCGTGTAAAGCCAATAGTGGTGGGGCCACTCTAGTAATGGCCCGTGAATGACTTTAACACACGGGGTAGAAACTGCCAATTCACTCTCCCCACCACGCCCTTATCCCTAGCCACGTATGCTGCATGCACCGTGCGGGGTAGGTAACGGAGGCGTGTGGTGTGGGAGAGTATAATGGAAAGGGCCCGGCTTCCTTGAATTGGTGGAGGAGGGCGGTGGTCACCCGTCGAGGGAGCGGCTTCCCCCCAACCCGCCTATAAAAGGAGGGGTGGAGGAGGGCGGAGTCACCCATTCTCGCATTCTTCCTCTCCTCCATCTTCTGCTGCCGCCGGTCATGCTGAAGAAGAGAGCCTGGGGCCAGTCCCCAGGCTCTATCTTGAAGCCTCTCCTAAGTTCGAAAGGGAGACTCCAGCGGCGCGGTGACAACACCGGGGGTGGCGACTCCGGTGTGCTCGCCGCGGGGCCGCCTGTGGCCTTAACTTTAGTGGGAGGCGATGTGAACGACACTACGTCGTGGCCCGAGGTGGGCACGACGCATGGAAGTTGGTTGCTCCCCATTCTTCTTCCTTCCGTGGTGTCGGAGAGGAGTCGCGGAAGAGATTCGCCGTTGGTGGAGGCGAGTCTGACTCCTCCCGGGCACCGTTTCCTCGTCGAGCAGGAGAGCTTCTTGCTCTCTCATATGTCCCTGTGACGTGCAGTGACTTCTAACGCCAGGGCTTCTTGGGACAACCATGATCTCTATGGGAGGATCCAAAGAACATGGTGTCCGGCGTGGCGGTCGCACCGGAGTCTTCGGGTGGTAGTGATGTGGATGGCGGCGACAACCCACAACGCGTCAAGAACAGGGGCGATCATTCCGATGAGTCGTGTTTGCCGGTGACTCCGTGCCCCTCCACCTGATCCTCCGACAGTGTCACCATCCGCGCCTGCCCTCCGGTTTCTCCCTCCTTGCTGGGGAGTGGTGCTGTCCTGATCCTGGGGAGGCGTTGGATGCCAGCTGCGCCCGCCTCCTGCCTCTTCGACCTTGTCCTGTAGGGGATGGACAGGGGCAAATGTATTATGGGGAACTTATCTTTTTTAATCTTAAACCTGTAGGCATTTGCCAAATTTTAATTCAAATAATGTAATCTCTCGAGTCCATGTTTGTGTTCTATAATGCTAGTACTTGTATCAGCATGTTTGTGAAAAAGATAAACCTTGCCAGGGACCCGTGCATGTATATGTTGATGCAGAGGCGAGATGCCCCTTTAGTATAAATAAATGAGTTTTCCCCGTCAAGCTATCTTGCCGGCACCCTTTTTGTCTGCCGGAGAACCACATCTGTCGGGTTACAGACAAAGGGACCAACCCCCTGCCAACTTCCTTTTATCAAAGGTCACTGCGACTATTCTGACCGAAGCAACATTCAAGTCAGGAATGGGAGCACCTAAGTTTAAAAATAGTGGCGAGGTTTTCTAATGCATAAGTTATAGCTTACAGAACACAAATGGACAAGAGGTAGAACTTATCTGTTTGGCTTGCCGGGGATCATGGTGTCAGGCAATCTTCTCAACTCCTTGTCGAAGCCAAGTTCGCAGCAAGAACCTGCAGCTTCATGCAGATGAGAATGAATACATGATGCGATCCTATCTATATGCATATGTAGATGCTCATGAAATGCTTATGCAGTGATCTTGGAATGCTCATGCATGCATGGATTCTAGGTCGTGGAATGAGATCTTGCATCCAAGGGCATGAACATATTGCATGAAGGCGTGGCTTGTGAACTGGGTGCCATTGTAGGTGATGATCCTTGCCAGAACTCCAAAATGACACACTAGATCTTTCAAGAACTTGATAGCTGACTGAGCAGTCACCTTTCTCACGGCAGTCACTTCGGGCCACTTTGTAAACTTGTCGATGGCAATGAACAAGAATTCAAAGCCCCCGATTGCTTGGGGAAGGG
Organism: Triticum aestivum; assembly: GCF_018294505.1. NCBI lineage: Eukaryota > Viridiplantae > Streptophyta > Magnoliopsida > Poales > Poaceae > Triticum > Triticum aestivum. The sequence continues at coordinate 466,341,105 of NC_057813.1, forward strand.
GCCAAGGATATCGAGCCCCGAGACCGAAAATGGCCATGATAAAGGGATTGTCTGAAGAGCTTGGGCAGGCAGGTGGGTTTTCTTGGAATGGAACTAGCAGGCTTCACACTTAGTGACTAGCTCGACCGCATCTTGGAAGGTTGTGGGCCAATAGAATCCTTGCTGGAATGCTTTCCCAACTAATGCCCTTGATCCAATGTGGGAGCCGCACATTCCTTTGTGTATCTCAGCCAACCGTTCCTTTCCTTCTTCCCGATAGACGCACTTCAATTTCACACCGTTAGGCCTCCTTCTGTACAGAGTGTCATCGACAAACTGATACATACTGGCCCTCCGGGCTACTTTTTCAGCTTCGTCTTGGTCACTGGGAAGGTCTCCGGTTTGGAGGAAGTGGACAATGTGCCTTGCCCAAGTTGGAGCTGGGGCTTGGCAATGAGGACTAATGACACCTCCTCTGCTGCGGGAGCACCGGCCTCGTATGCAGAGTCCATGGGCCCGGCTGGAGGGGGTGGTCTAGTAGGCTGCGAGGAGTTGTTTGCGGCAGGGTCTCTGCCGGGAGCAGACGGCTCTACCGGGAGAGGCTTACCGGTGTCTAACTTTCTCCTTTTCCGGGCCATTGTTGCTGGGGATACGGATGGCTGAGTGAGATGGAGAACAAAAGTTCCTGGTTCCACTGGAAGCTTCTGCGCAACACACTTTGACAGATGATCACCTATGCTGTTTTCTGCACGGGGTACATGCTCTGTTTGCAATCCATTAAAGTGCTCTCTAATCTCCTCACTTCCTTGACGTATGCCTCCATCAATGGACTTTGATAATCCTTGTTGACTTGTCTCACCAAAAGCTGTGAATCTCCTCGAATGATCAACTTCTTAATTCCCAATTTAGCTACAATCCTAAGCCCGACAAGGAGCCCTTCATACTCTGATGTATTGTAGGTTGCTTCTTCCCGGGCAAAATGCATTGGGACGACATACTTCAAGTGCTCCCTGGAGGGGGCAACAAGAAGCACGCCAGACCCTGCACCTTGTAGGGAAAAAGCACCATCAAAATACATAATCCATTCTTGGGGTGACTCCTTGCCGGGGATAACTATCTCTGTCACTTCCTCATCAGGATTGGCGTCCATTCTGCAATAAACTCTGCCAATGCCCTGCTCCGGATAGTTGATGTGCTTTCAAACTTTAAACCAAAGTTGGATAGCTCCCAAGCCCACTCCACTATTCTGCCGGTAGCCTCCGGGTTTCGGAGTATCCATTGTAACGGGAAACAAGTGACAACTGTGATCTCATGGGCTTGGAAGTAGAGGTGCAGTTTCCTTGAGGCCATGATGAGACCAAAAATCAACTTTTGCATGCCAGAGTACCTCGATCTAGCCCCCTGTAACAAGGAGCTGATGAAGTACACTGGGTGTTGCACCACTTTCTTCCTCGCCACGTCCTTCGGGTTGCCCTTGTTGCCGTGCTCACTGATGTTTTGATCCTTAACTGATTCTGCCGGTATCTGCTCACTCTCTGCCTCATCCAAAAATTCTGAAAAATTAGGACGATGTGAATAATTTGTTTATTAATCTTCTGCAAAAAGAATCAACTCAGAAGCACTATGCTAATAAAAATTAAAAATAATTTCGTTAGCGCAAAAGTTTCTGTTTTTCAGCAAGATCAAATCAACTCTCACCCAAATCATCCCAAAGGCCTTGCTTGGCACAAACACTAATTTAAACCACAAAAACACATCTAATCAGAGGCTTCATTGGGTATTTTATTGAAAACATCAAGAAAACCAAAAAGCAAAAAGATACAAGTTGGGTTGCCTCCCAACAAGCGCTATCGTTTTATGCCCCTAGCTAGGCATAACACGTTGGATCTAAGTTTTGTCTTCTGTGATCTTTTCCACTTTAGTAAGGGTCTTTTCAAATCTGGGAGGCTCTTTGTGCTTCCCTATATTTTCCGGAAAATAAACTATCTTGAGATGTAAAATATCCAACCATTTATTGCAAAGGGTAATCAAAGTGTTCATCCGGTTGATGCTACCGTTGAGATGTTTAAGAGGTTCATTATATTTTTGCAACTCAACCATATGCTTATGCAAATCACCAAGTTTGTGTAAAATTTGAGCTCCCTCTGGGGTGAAAGAAAACCCTTTCTTTTGTGGTGGAACCCCCAAAATTCCTTATAAGATTTCATAGGCAGCATTGACATCAAGCTTAATAAAATTCCCTTTTGTGGCAAAATCCAAATGTTGTCTATGATGCAAAGCCAATCCCACGTAAAAATTTCTAAGCAATTTTTTTGCTTCTCCCTTTAGATTGCAAACACGGTAAGACTCCATAAGCCTATACCAAGCATATTTCAAATTTTCTCCTTGTCTTTGTTTGAAGTATAGAACTTCAAAATCCGGTAACATAGGAGGGGCGTTCAAACCAACCATTATGACGAGAAAACAAGAACACGAATAGATGCAACAAGAAAGCGGCGAACGAAAAAGAGGGCGAATAAAATGACAAATTTTTGTGAAGTGGGGGAGAGTAAAATGAGAGGCAAATGGCAAATTAATGTAAATTGCGAGGAGATGATATTTGTGATTAGGAACCTGGTTGATATTGATGATCCTCCCTGGCAATGGCGCCAGAAATTCCTTTTGATGCCTGCTTGAACTACGTCGGTATTTCCCCAAAGAGGAAGGGATGATGCAGAACAGCGACGGTAGGTATTTCCCTCAGTGATGAGACCAAGGTTATCAAACCAGTAGGAGAACCATGCAACACAACGTAAACAACCCCTGCACACAAATTACAAATAGTCGCAACCCAATGTATTAAAGGGGTTGTCAATCCCTTTCGGGTAACGATGCCAAAAATTGGCACGGAGACGTGATAAAGTTGTAATAGATAGGATAAATGGAGCAGAAATAAAATAAAGTGCAGCAAGGTATTTTTGTATTTTTGGTTTAATAGATCTGAAAATAAAATCAAAGGAAAACAGATTGCAAAGGCAAATATGATAAGAAGAGACCCCAGGGGCCGTAGATTTCACTAGTGGCTTCTCTTGAGAAAAATAGCAAATGTGGGAAAACAATTAATGTTGGGAAATTGATAGAACTTCAAATAATCATGACGATATCCAGACAATGATCATTATATATGCATCACATCCAAGATTAGTAGATCGACTCCTGCCTGCATCTACTACTATTACTCCATGTATCAACCGCTATCCAGCATGCATCTAGTGTATTAAGTTCATGGAAAAAATGGAGTAATGCAATAAGAACATTGACATGATGTAGACAAGATCTATTTATGTAGAAATAGACGCCATCTTGTTATCCTTAATAGCAACGATACATACATGTCGTTTCCCCTTCTGTCACTAGGATCAAGCACCGTAAGATCGAACCCATCACAAAGCACCTCTTCCCATTGCAAGATAAATAGATCAAGTTGGCCAAACAATACCCAAATATCGGAGAAGAAATACGAGGCTATAATCAATCATGTATATAAGAGATCAAAGAAGACTCAAATAACTTTCATGGATAAAAACATAGATCTGATCATAAACTCAAAGTTCATCGGATCCCAACAAACACACCGCAAAAAGACTTACATCATATGGATCTCCAAGAGACCATTGTATTGACAATCAAGAGAGAGAGGAAGCCATCTAGCTACTAACTACGGACCTGTAGGTCTACAAAGAACTACTCACGCATCATCGGAGAGGCACCAATGGACATGATGAACCCCTCCGCGATGGTGTCTAGATTGGATCTGGTGTTTCTGGAACTTGCGGCGGCTGGAATTGATTTTCGTCGACTCCCCTAGGGTTTCTGGAATATTGGGGTATTTATAGAGCAAAGAGGCGGTGCGGGAGGCCACCGAGGTGGGCACAACCAACCTGGGCGCGCCTGGGGGCCCAGGCACGCACTGGTGTCTTGTGCCCCCCTCGGGATCCCTCTTCGGTACTTCTTCAGCCCACTGGATGACTTCTGGTCCAAAAAAATCCACAAAAAGTTTCGCTGCATTTGGACTCCGTTTGGTATTGATTTACTACGATATAAAAAGCAAGCAGAAAACGACAACTGGCACTGGGCACTAGTACCAAAAAATGATATAAAATGACTATAAAATGATTGTAAAACATCCAAGAATGATAATGTAACAGCATGGGCACAGTCAAAAATTATAGATACATTGGAGACATATCTTGTATATTTACTTAGGCAACACCTACTTTTATGTTAATGTTCTACGTTATCTTGCAAAACTTTAGCTCCTTGTGGGTTCGACACTCCATGCTTACCACCTTCATCAGTGGGAAATACTGTTACGATAATTCCTTGCGCTTGGGGATTATCACTCTTCTTCAGTCTGTTTGTAGAATTGCCTCAATTTTTTTTGTTGCTATGAAGTCAGAGCTGTGGTGACGGGGTCCCGATGGCACGATGATGTGTAACAGGTGGTATTTTTGGTGATCTTCCACAATGCAATCCATGCATTGTTCTCCTTTGAAGCTCTCTGTCATAATTAGAGTTGCATTTACCTCATCATGAGTGGTTGGGTATTGTCACAAATCTTCATGTGGCTCCGAAGGGCCTCTATAGTGTAGGCTGGGTCGGCGGTCGTCTGCAGCAAAGTCAGTGCCGCTTGCTAAGGAAGAAGGGGTGGTGATGACGCCTTCTTAGGGGATGATGGTAATGTGCTATTGTGACGCCCCGACTTAATCATGCACTAATCATACACGCAAATGTGCACGATCTAGATCAAAGACTCATGGGAAGATATCACAACACAACTCTAGAGACAAATTAAAGTCATACAAGCTTTATATTACAAGCCAGAGGGCTCGAATACATAAGCTCGAATACAAACGGGTCAGCAAAAGCAACAATATCTGAGTACAGACATAAGTAAACAACTCTGCCTTCAGAAGGCTAGCAAAAATAACAACGACAATCGAAAAGGCAAGGCCTCCTTCCTGGGAGCCTCCTAACTAGTCATGGTTGTCGGCGGTCTCCACGTAGTAGTAGGCTCCGTCAGGGTAGTAGTAGTCGGCGACGGTGTCAACTGGCTCCTAGACTCTGTCGTCCGAAACAATCGGGTATGGGGCAAAAGAGGTAGCAAAGAAACTGTGAGTACTCATCCAAAGCACTTGCAAGACTTACATCAGCTCTATTCTAAATATGCATCAGTATCAAAGGAAAGGGGCTATATCTTTGGACTAAACTGCAAAATGCCATAATAGAAGGGAAAGGCCTAGCCTATCGAAGACTAGCATCTTGAAGCATCTTGCAGCATTAGAAGAGTGCATATTAGCATATTATAAAGTAACAAGTATGTTGTAATAACACCTAGAGATCCTTCCTCGACTCTGAAGCAATCTCGGAACCATCATATCAACTTCATGCCTCTGGTATCCAGTTCTAGTTGTATAGATTGGGATACAATTCCGAGCGTCCATTACCGTGGACACGGCTATTCAAATAGGTTAACTTCCCTGTAGGGGTGCACAAACTTACGCAACACGCTCGATTAACTCCGATCGAACACACTTTCCTGGTTCATGCCCGGCCTCGGCTGATCGACACACTGTAGTGCTACCTAGGCTCAACAGAGAGGCCAGCATGCTGGTCTACATCCTAAATGTGAAGGGGTCATGGGCCAATCGTCCTTTGCAATCATGCACATTGCGAATGCGGCCTGGAGCAGACCCACCCCCTTATACAAGTGCAGGTGGTTCCCATCCAACCGGGCGTGCACCACTAAACGCTAACGTCTGTGAGCTTTTGGAACAATCGTACGACGCATAGTGCTCATACTTATTTCTGCGTGGTGGTTAGTGCGAAAAGGCCAGAGCCCTACTCAAACCACATATCCAAACCTATAGTGTCTTGGGAGCACTCGGAGATGATCAATGATCCACGGTCTGTGGCCCCGTCACCCCATCTCGTGGACCTATGACAAGGGCTAAGATTGCTCGGCCGTGCCGTGTAATGAACTCGCAGGTACCTCACGGTCAACCCGACTCCACATATCTCGCAGGTACCCCTCAGGGCCGACCTGACTTCAACATGGTTCTGGGGTGAAGTCCAAGTAACCATGTGTCCGTAACATCAAGAGGGAATCCAAGGAATCAACCTCGATGGATTCCTAGATGTAACTGTCAAGTTGAACTTGGAGGAACCACCCTCGAGGGTTCACACTTAAGGTGTTGCACGACAGAGTCGATATTGGGAGTGATGGAGGAGGAGGAATCACCATCCGTAGACCATGACCGATTAGCTACACTATCATCAGGAGTGCGTTACGAGGTATCACCCTCGACACCCAATAGTAGCTATGCAGATTCGTACAATAAGGGGTGTGAGCTGATGTGATGGGCACTAGACGCCGATCACATTGATTGAGTCATTGGTGATAAAGCGGGGCAATAGGGACAAGGTGAGGGGTCACTAATGGATCTGTAACCAACCTATAGTAAGCATATAGGATAAACATTCAAGCAACAATAGCAGGTTACAAAATAAGGCTATGCATCAGAATAGGAGCAATCACATACAATAGCAAACTCTAATGCAAGCATGAGAGAGAAGGAAATGGGCGATATAGGAATGATCAAGGTGGTTTTGCTTGCCTGGAATCTCTACTGCAAGTAGGTGGACGTCAGGGGCATAGTCGTACACGGGAGCAGCGTCAATCTTGGTGTCTACCGGAGAGAAGAGGGGGAAGAAACAATAAATATAAAGCAAACAAATGCATCAAGATGCATGACATGGCAATATGCTATGCTAGGGTGAGCTAAGTAGTGCTACACATTACAGACAAAGCGGGAAAACAACTGGGAATGTTTTCCCGATGTTTGGCAGTTTTTGGACCGATGAATCAAAGCTAAGCATCCATGTTCATCATGCTAGAGGCATGTGATAGATGAACGGATAGCGTATCCAGATTCATCACATTTTCTGAGCAAATTTCATATATAAATTATTTTCATCTGACTTATAGATTATTTTATATGATTTTCAAAGTTTTAAACATTTTTTGAAAATTCTGGAATTAATTTAGTTGTTATAAATAAAAAATAACAGAAAACGCCGGGTGCACCCGATGCAGTGCACCCAACAGTGCACAGAGGGGCTGATTGGTCCATGTTGACCAGTCAAAGTGGGCGCCAGGGCCCACCTGTCATGACTTAACCTTTATTTACTTACTTTTATCTTTTATTTTTCTTTCTTTTTTTACAAGGACGGGTCCACATGGCAGTGTCCCATTGGGCCACTGGTGTGGCCGGATGCACACGGGCACCCGCAGGGGTGCGCGAGTGGCCATGACGCCGTCGAGAGGGCTCAACGCGCGGGCAACAGAGGCGGGGCGGTCGGGAGCGCGGTCGGCAAAGGTGGGACGGCGGCCACGGCCAGCAGCAGCGTGGAGCGGCACCAGCTGCAGGAAAGCGCGGCAGTGGCGGCGGCCGCGCTGACGGCCGGAGGCGGGCACATGGCCATGCGCGAGGCACGTGTCAAGGCGTAGCAGTAGCAGTAACAGGGGAGCGCGACAGCGGGAGGGTACGGGGGCATGACCACACGTGCAAGGGGGACACGGTGTCGTTGCAGCAAACCCTGGGTCTATTGCCCTGACTGTGCACAGGCATGGTGTCGGGGATATACCCCGCAGTATGACCCGACTGGAGTTGTAAACCGGCTGGGACTTGGTAAACCGGCGGATGGTAAATCGGCGGAGAGTCAAGACAGATGGCTAAGACAGACGGTAAACCGGCTGGTGGTAAACCGGCGGAGAGTCAAGACAGATGGTTAAGACAGACGGTAAACCGGCAAGTGTTAAACCGGTAGAGGATGTTAAATCAGCAGACAATGTTAAACCGGTAGAGAATGTTAAATCGGCAGACAATGTTAAGCCGGCAGACAATGTTAAACCGACAGACAATGTTAAGCCGGCAGACAATGTTAAACCGACAGACAATGTTAAACCGGTAGACAATGTTAAACCGGCAGACGTTAAGAAGTCCAGGAAGGGAGTTTAAGTTAAAGTCCGAGTTGGACTCCACATGTAACCCGCCCCTTCAATACATATAAGGAGGGGCAGGGCTCCTCAAAGGGGGACAAGCAAGAAACAATCTCTAGGGCTAGACACAACTAGAGGAGAGCCGGTTTACGGCAACTCCCTCGTGATGATAATGAGATCTAGCCTCAAACAGCATGTAGGGTTTTTACCGGATGATGTTTCCCGAGGCCCGAAGCTGTCTAAACCCCTGTCTTGTGTTGCGTCTCTCGATTCCGCTCAACCCATCTCAAGCTACCACATAGATGCGTTGGCCTCGCGACTAAGTCCTGACACTAAGGACATCTGACATGTTAATTCCACGACAGTTGGCGCCCACCGTTGGGCATGAGCACGGTGGTGTTGAGTTCTTAGAGGGAGCTCCTTAGGGTTTGAGAAGCTCGCAATTGACTAGATGAAGAAGAACGAGACGACAATCACACGGGATGACCTAGCCTGAGCAAACTTGGATAGAGGCGGCAGATTCATCGTTTGACGATCAGATCCGTCTAATCCGCGAACCGCAAGTTTCACAATCAGTCGGATGTGTTTCCTTGATCAAAGTTGACCACTAAGAGGACACCAGATCAAATCTGAGCCGGCTATCTACGTCTGGTTCTTGTCCGGTTTTAAAAAAAAAGAGGAAGTACCAAGTGACCCAGGCATGGGTTATACAGTCACCACGACCAGGATGGGGGTTCAGACCAAGCACGACCAGGAGGAGGTCTCGGTCAATCAGAGTCGGCCTCGCATCCACGCGCCGCATCAAGTCATCGCCGCGCCTCCGGACCGGGCCATTACAGCCAGCCTGGGCCCTGCCATCGCCGCTGTAGTTTGGAGCCGCCGGCCATCGAGCTTCCCAAACCGCCGGTCTCCGAGCGTCGCGAGCCGCCTCGATCGAGTTGCCGTTGAGCCACCCCGGCCAAGAGGCTTCACCTACGCCTCGCTCTTGACCCCTTGGCCTCAAGCCGCCTTGCTTCAAGTTGCCATCGCCAGCCAGTGCTTTGACCTCAGTGGCCCCTGGGCCGGTTTTTTGCTGCAGTTTTCACCGCGAGGCGAGTTGAACATCTTCTGAACCGCGGACCTGTTCTGTATCGCCTCCTGAGCTGCCGCCTTGTCTTCGCGGAGAGTCGCCGCCACTGAGTCGCCTCTGAGTCAAACCTACCGGCTCCCCTCACAGGTCCTTCGCTGTGGCCGTGGCCTTGCACAACGCCTCGCCGGCTCACCTCGCAGGTCCTCTTCTGCTGTGGCTGTGGCCTTGCGCAGCCAGCGCCCATCCGAGTCACCATCGCCGCTGCATCAGACCGTCACCATCGTGAAGCTACTTCACGCCGTGATCGCTAAGTTGCCAGCATGTCGCTCCACCGTCAGGCGTCGAGCCGCCCTCGCGCTGACCCTCTGCCCGAAGCCTGCAGTGCTGCTGTATCCGCTAGTTCCAAGTGGCTTGCTGCGGTGGAGAGAGGGAGCTGCCGGGTAGTATGCTGCCGCCTCCCACGCGCGTCCTCCACTTGCGCGCGTGGAGATTTCGAATTGATAGTCACGGGTTGTTGCTGCTAGTTTCTGTGTTCATGGATGTTTGCTGCTCCTGAGAAGAAGAAAAAGCACAAGCAAATCGCACGCCTGTACGACTGCTACATGTCCAAAGATTAGTATTACTACTCTAGATCTCACGGAAATACAAGGATTATCTGACTCCACTTCAATCCGACCTGCGACCTTGCCGCAGATGAATCGCCCGAGTCACTGAGTCGCCACCGCTGTCGCCCCGAGAATTGCCGCTACCTTGCCGTGGTTTGCCTTGCCGACGTTCCTCCGGAGTCGCCGGGTTACGCCTCTGCTGCTTAGGCGGCCTGATCCGTGGTTCGCCTCCGCCAGAAGTTGGCCGGCGAGTTGCCGGCGAGTTGCCGACGAGCCTCGCCCATGAATTGGCCCCTTCAGGTCGCCGGATCACCCTCGTCTCCGCTAAATCGCCGGGCGCCTCGAGCTTCCCTTGCTGAGAGCTACAGCACGCTGAGTCACCCGAGTCCGGCTGCCTCTGCCGTGGCCCCCCCCCCTGCTTGAAATCGCCATGGACTTTCTGACCCGCTTCATCTTTGAAACGCTGGGGCGGAGCCACCGCATCATCGCCAGGGGCTTCCACAGAGCCCGCTTCAGTAGCTGTTGGCTGTACCATCAAGCTTTCACTACGACCCGACTCTCACCGTCGTGGATTCACCCATAAACCGGCTTGCCGCTTTTACTGTCGCACGCCGGGCCGTTGGAATTTGTTTCTACCGTGGCTCTCTTGCCCGTAAACCACCAAATCACCAGCCCGCCGCCGGTTGAACAGACGCGCCGGTCCCGCTTTAAACCGACGCCTTTGCCTTGGTCGGCCCCGAGACTCCAAGTCACCACCGCCGCCTCTGCCTTGGTTGGCTCTGAGTCGCCGGTCCGTCCCCTGCCTTGGTCTCGTCTTGAGCTGCCACCGCCGTGCTTGGAGCCGGCCGAGCAACCGTGTGCCCTCGACTTGAGCCGGCCAGACTTCCATGAGCCGGCCACGTCTCCACTCCCGCGGCCTCGGTAACCCTCTGCTGCTGCGGTAACCCACCGTTGGCCCCCACGGCTTAGCGCAGGAACGCCAAGACGCCTCCTCGGCAGCCGACGACAAGACGCCATCTCTGTGACCCATCTGGCCATCACGACTTTATCAAAATCGCCATGGACCACCGTCCCGCAACCTTGAGCCGGCCTTGCTGTTTTAAACCGGCATCCCCGAGCTGCCACCTCCAAGTCGCCATGGCCGCGCGCCGTTCCAAGTCACAAACCGCTTCCCGCGTTGAACCGGCCATGGCTGCGCACCGCTCTGCCGTGAACTTTTCTCTCCTTCAGCCAGCAGCGCTGACCCGGCTAGTGCATCGCATCCTACGTTTGTTTCCGTCACTGCGGACAGTTTGAGTTGACGAAGCCACTGGTGTTGTGGTACTAGGCACCACCGATTCAGAGTTCTTTCCAAATGTCATTACAGGATAAGATACAGGCTCGTTATGCTGGATTTTAGGCCAAAGAAAATTTTCACCAACTGCTAGACTTGCCAAAGGATCAATAGCGAAAAAAATGTGCGGACTAAGAATGCCATTGGAGATTGAGATGGAGGTCTCCAGGTCCACTTGATAAGGTGTCATATCAGTGGCAGTATGTTGGATTGATTGACGTGTGGATTCCTTAGTCTGATGGAAAATTACTAGTACTATTGCATGGCACAACTCCCAAAGTTTGATGGAAAATTGCTCCGTTAGAAGACAAAGGTACTAACACGCCAGTTAGTAGTACTATTCAGAAGTTTTTCTACGGGCTCGCTTCCAAATTCTCGAAGACGCCAAGGCCAAAGCTTCAAGCATATGCTCCAGCGGCTGAAAAAAAAAGTGGATTGATCAACACAACTCGAAGGATCTAGTTCAGAGTCATCCAGTTCCGGTTCTGCTGTGTCTAGTCAGCCGCCGCTTTGCCTCAAACGGAGAGAGTGGCTTAAAAATGGTGCTATATAAGGATCATCCGACAAACAATACCAGGTGATATCCATTTCAGTCTGTTTTATCAGCACATATTATTTTCTCCAAAGAACAATTACTCTGTCTTGTAATATTTTTATACAGGACAATTTTTATGCCATTCACGGACACGCGTATCACGGTCCGGTTTACATCAACGCACCGGCCAACTCGCCCGTCTGCACCACCTTACAACACCACGGACGACTCGCCCGTCCGCCTGGCCACCGGTTCATGCGTCCGCACTGGTTACAACGCGGAGGACAACTTGTTCGTCCGCACCGGTTTACAACACCGTGGCTGGTTCATCTGTTTGAGCCACCTCTGATACTGTGGACGTCTCTAGCATCCGCTTATTACGGCCTGGTTTACATCAACACACTAGGGCCGCACCTGTCTGCATGAGCTGCTTCTTGATTATGAGCAAGTCACTACTTGGGTAGCCCGGTTTTATTCCAACAAATTGGAGGCAAAATTATCATCAACCGCCATCTGTGCTGGATGGTTCAATAGACATATGCACCAGTCGCCGCCACTACAGTTAAGTTAAATTTCAAACAGCAAGTTGGAAGGAACCATTGGCCGAGTTGCTGACATGGCTCATACGGGATCATTTATAACCCGCCGCAGTCACCTCAACCTTCTGTGGATTTACATCACGTTATCAACACCAAGGATATATACCTTCTGTTATGGTCAAGTACGGAGAATCTCAAGACAACTCCTTGAGTCATCTTAAGACTCGGGGGCTACGATGATATGATTCAGCAGGTCTTGCCAGTTTCAGCAAATTCAAGTGCCCCATGATGTTGAAGGGAAAGATAACCTGGTCCCGGAGGTTACTGTTATATTGATGAAAATTTAAAGGCCGTCAGAAAATTTCCGGCTTAGAAAGTAGATGACAGCTACAGAATCCCGGTTCAATGAAGAAGTTCCAGATCATCAGAAAGGATTCCAGTTTACAATCCGGTTCAAGGGGAAATCTATCTCCCACAAATCTCTGAAGCTGTCAATATCCGGTTCGAAATCTCGGTTCAAGAAGAATTTATCTCTTGCAAAAAGTTAAAAGTTGCCGAACAGGACCTGTTGCCATGATGCACGGTTCAAACATGGGTATCCCGTCTTATTGGCTTATCATATTATTGGTTACATGGAGGCTGTTGGGGAACGTAGTAATTTCAAAAAGTTTCCTACGCACACGCAAGATCATGGTGATGGCATAGCAACGAGAGGGGAGAGTGTTCGTCCACCTACCCTCGTAGACCGTAAGCGGAAGCATTAACACAACGCGGTTGATGTAGTCGTACGTCTTCACGATCCGACCGATCCAAGCACCGAACGTATGGCACCTCCGAGTTCAGCACACGTTCAGCTCGATGACGATCTCCGGGCCCCGATCCAGCAGAGCTCCAAAGATGAGTTCTGTCAGCACCACGGTGTGGTGACGATGATGATGTTCTACCGGCGTAGGGCTTCGCCTAAACTCCGCGATGATATGACCGAGGTGGAATATGGTGGAGGGGGGCACCGCACACGGCTAAGGAACGAACCGTAGATCAACTTGTGTGTCTATGGGGTGTCCCCCGCCCCCGTATATAAAGGAGCCAGGGGGGAGGAGGCGGCCGGACAAGGAGGGCGCACCAAGGGGGGAGTCCCTTCTTTCCTAGTTGGAATAGGAGAAGGGGGGAAACAGGAGGAAGAGGGGAAGGAAAGGGGGGGGGGGGCGCCGCCCCCCTTCCCTTGTCCTATTCGGACTAGGAAGGGGAGGGGCGCGCGGCCCCCTCCTGCCTCCTTCCCTCTTCTCCCTCGAGGCCCATGTAGGCCCAATAACCCCTGGGAGGGTTCCGGTAACCCCCCGATACTCCGGTAAAATGCCGATTTCACCCGGAACACTTCCGATGTCCAAATATAGGCTTCCAATATATCAATCTTTATGTCTCGACCATTTCGAGACTCCTCGTCATGTCCGTGATCACATCCGGGACTCCGAACAAACTTCGGTACATCAAAACTTATAAACTCATAATAAAACTGTCATCGTAACATTAAGCATGCGGACCCTACGGGTTCGAGAACTATGTAGACATGACCTAGAACTATTCTCGGTCAATAACCAATAGCGGAACCTGGATGCCCATATTGGTTCCTACATATTCTATGAAGATCTTTATCGGTCAAACCGCATAACAACATACGTTGTTCCCTTTGTCATCGGTATGTTACTTGCCTGAGATTTGATCGCCGGTATCCAATACCTAGTTCAATCTCGTTACCGGCAAGTCTCTTTACTCGTTACATAATGCATCATCCCGTAACCAACTCATTGGTCACATTGCTTGCAAGGCTTATAGTGATGTGCATTACGGAGAGGGCCCAGAGATACCTCTCCGACAATCGGAGTGACAAAACCTAATCTCGAAATACGCCAACTCAACATGTACCTTCGGAGACACCTGTAGTACTCCTTTATAATCACCCAGTTACGTTGTGACGTTTGGTAGTACCCAAAGTGTTCCTCCGGTAAACGGGAGTTGCATAATTCTCATAGTTACAGGAACATGTATAAGTCATGAAGAAAGCAATAGCAATATACTAAATGATCAAGTGCTAGGCTAACGGAATGGGTCATGTCAATCACGTCATTCTCCTAATGACGTGATCCCATTAATCAAATGACAACACATGTCTATGGTTAGGAAACATAACCATCTTTGATTAATGAGCTAGTCAAGTAGAGGCATACTAGTGACTATGTGTTTGTCTATGTATTCACACATGTATCATGTTTCCGGTTAATACAATTCTAGCATGAATAATAAACATTTATCATGATATGAGGAAATAAATAATAACTTTATTATTGCCTCTAGGGCATATTTCCTTCAGTCTCCCACTTGCACTAGAGTCAATAATCTAGATTACATAGTAATGATTCTAACACCCATGGAGTCTTGGTGCTGATCATGTTTTGCTCGTGAGAGAGGCTTAGTCAACGGGTCTGCAACATTCAGATCCGTATGTATCTTGCAATTCTCTATGTCTCCCACTTGGACTTGGTCCCGAATGGAATTGAAGCGTCTCTTGATGTGCTTGGTCCTCTTGTGAAATCTGGATTCCTTTGCCAAGGCAATTGCACCAGTATTGTCACAGAAGATCTTCATTGGTCCCGATGCACTAGGTATGACACCTAGATCGGAAATGAACTCCTTCATCCAGACTCCTTCATTTGCTGCTTCTGAAGCAGCTATGTACTCCGCTTCACATGTAGATCCCGCCACGGCGCTTTTTTTAGAACTGCACCAACTTACAGCTCCACCGTTTAATAGAAACACGTATCCGGTTTGCGATTTAGAATCGTCCGGATCAGTGTCAAAGCTTGCATCGATGTAACCATTTACGACTAGCTCTTTGTCACCTCCATATACGAGAAACATATCCTTAGTCCTTTTCAGGTATTTCAGGATGTTCTTGACCGCTGTCCAGTGATCCACTCCTGGATTACTTTGGTACCTTCCTGCCAAGCTTATTGCTAAGCATACGTCAGGTCTGGTACACAGCATTGCATACATGATAGAGCCTATGGCTGAAGCATAGGGAACATCTTTCATTTTCTCTCTATCTTCTACTGTGGTCGGGCATTGAGTTTGACTCAACTTCACACCTTGAAGCACGGGCAAGAACCCTTTCTTTGCCTGATCCATTTTGAACTTTTTCAAAATTTTATCAAGGTATGTGCTTTGTGAAAGTCCTATTAAGCGTCTTGATCTATCTCTATAGATCTTGATGCCCAATATGTAAGCAGCTTCACCGAGGTCTTTCATTGAAAAACTTTTATTCAAGTATCCCTTTATGCTATCCAGAAATTCTATATCATTTCCAATTAATAATATGTCATCTACATATAATATCAGAAATGCTACAGAGCTCCCACTCACTTTCTTGTAAATACAGGCTTCTCCAAAAGTCTGTATAAAACCATATGCTTTGATCACACTATCAAAGCGTTTATTCCAATTCCGAGATGCTTGCACCAGTCCATAAATGGATCGCTGGAGCTTGCATACTTTGTTAGCACCTTTTGGATCAACAAAACTTTCTGGCTGCATCATATACAACTCTTCTTCCAGAAATCCATTCAAGAATGCAGTTTTGACATCCATTTGCCAAATTTCATAATCATGAAATGCAGCAATAGCTAACATGATTCGGACAGACTTAAGCATCGCTACGGGTGAGAAAGTCTCATCGTAGTCAACCCCTTGAACTTGTCAAAAACCTTTCGCAACAAGTCGAGCTTTATAGACAGTTACATTACTGTCAGCGTCAGTCTTCTTCTTAAAGATCCATTTATTCTCAATTGCTTGCCGATCATCGGGCAAGTCAACCAAAGTCCATACTTTGTTTTCATACATGGATCCCATCTCAGATTTCATGGCCTCTAGCCATTTTGTGGAATCTGGGCTCATCATCGCTTCCTCATAGTTCGTAGGTTCATCATGGTCAAGTAACATGACTTCCAGAATAGGATTACCGTACCACTCTGGTGCGGATCTTACTCTGGTAGACCTACGAGGTTTAGTAGAAACTTGATCTGAAGTTTCATGATCAATATCATTAGCTTCCCCACTAATTGGTGTAGTTGTCACAGGAACCGGTTCTTGTGATGAACTACTTTCCAATAAGGGAGTAGATACAGTTATCTCATCAAGTTCTACTTTCCTCCCACTCACTTCTTTCGAGAGAAACTCCTTCTCTAGAAAGGATCCGATTTTAGCAACGAAAATCTTGCCCTCAGATCTGTGATAGAAGGTGTACCCAATAGTCTCTTTTGGGTATCCTATGAAGACACATTTCTCCGATTTGGGTTCGAGCTTATCTGGTTGAAGTTTCTTCACATAAGCATCGCAGCCCCAAACTTTAAGAAATGACAACTTTGGTTTCTTTCCAAACCACAGTTCATAAGGCGTCGTCTCAACGGATTTTGATGGTGCCCTATTTAACGTGAATGCGGCCGCCTCTAAAGCATAACCCCAAAATGATAGCGGTAAATCAGTAAGAGACATCATAGATCGCACCATATCTAGTAAAGTATGATTATGACGTTCGGACACACCATTTCGTTATGGTGTTCCGGGTGGCGTGAATTGTGAAACTATTCCGCATTGTTTCAAGTGTAGGCCAAACTCATAACTCAAATATTCTCCTCCACGATCAGATCGTAGAAACTTTATTTTCTTGTTACGATGATTTTCCACTTCACTCTGAAATTCTTTAAACTTTTCAAATGTTTCAGACTTGTGTTTCATTAAGTAGATATACCCATATCTGCTCAAATCATCTGTGAAGGTGAGAAAATAACGATACCCGCCGCGAGCCTCAACAGTCATTGGACCACAAACATCAGTATGTATGATTTCCAACAAATCAGTTGCCTGCTCCATAGTTCCGGAGAACGGCGTTTTAGTCATCTTGCCCATAAGGCACGGTTCGCAAGTACCAAGTGATTCATAATCAAGTGATTCCAAAAGCCCAGCAGTATGGAGTTTCTTCATGCGCTTTACACCGATATGACCTAAACGGCAGTGCCACAAATAAGTTGCACTATCATTATCAACTCTGCATCTTTTGGTTTCAACACTATGAATATGTGTATCACTACTATCGAGATTCAATAAAAATAGACCACTCTTCAAGGGTGCATGACCATAAAAGATATTACTCATATAAATAGAACAACCATTATTCTCTGATTTAAATGAATAACTATCTCGCATCAAACAAGATCCAGATATAATGTTCATGCTCAACGCTGGCACCAAATAACAATTATTTAGGTCTAAAACTAATCCCGATGGTAGATGTAGAGGTAGCGTGCCGACCGCGATCACATCAACTTTGGAACCATTTCCCACGCGCATCGTCACCTCGTCCTTAGCCAATCTTCGCTTAATCCGTAGTCCCTGTTTCGAGTTGCAAATATTAGCAACAGAACCAGTATCAAATACCCAGGTGCTACTGCGAGCATTAGTAAGGTACACATCAATAACATGTATATCACATATACCTTTGTTCACTTTGCCATCCTTCTTATCCGCCAAATACTTGGGGCAGTTCCGCTTCCAGTGTCCAGTCTGCTTGCAGTAGAAGCACTCAGTTTCAGGCTTAGGTCCAAACTTGGGTTTCTTCTCTTGAGCAGCAACTTGCTTGCCGTTCTTTTTGAAGTTCCCTTTCTTCTTCCCTTTGCCGTTTTTCTTAAAACTGGTGGTCTTGTTAACCATCAATACTTGATGCTCCTTCTTGATTTCTACCTCCGCGGCTTTTAGCATTGCGAAGAGCTCGGGAATAGTCTTGTTCATCCCTTGCATATTATAGTTCATCACGAAGCTATTGTAGCTTGGTGGCAGTGATTGGAGAATTCTGTCAATGACACTATCATCAGGAAGATTAACTCCCAGTTGAATCAAGTGATTATTATACCCAGACATTTTGAGTATATGTTCACTGACAGAACTATTCTCCTCCATCTTGCAGCTATAGAACTTATTGGAGACTTCATATCTCTCAATCCGGGCATTTGCTTGAAATATTAACTTCAACTCCTGGAACATCTCATATGCTCCATGACGTTCAAAACGTCGTTGAAGACCCGGTTCTAAGCCGTAAAGCATGGCACACAGAACTATCGAGTAGTCATCAGCTTTGCTCTGCCATACGTTCTTAACATCGTCAGTTGCATCAGCAGCAGGCCTGGCACCCAACGGTGCTTCCAGGACGTAACTTTTCTGTGCAGCAATGAGGATAATCCTCAGGTTACGGACCTAGTCCGTGTAATTGCTACCGTCATCTTTCAACTTTGCTTTCTCAAGGAACGCATTAAAATTCAACGGAACAACAGCACGAGCCATCTATCTACAAACAAACATAAACAAGCAAAATACTATGAGGTACTAAGTTCATGATAAATTTAAGTTCAATTAATCATATTACTTAAGAACTCCCACTTAGACAGACATCTCTCTAGTCATCTAAGTGATCACGTGATCCAAATCAACTAAACCATGTCCGATCATCACGTGAGATGGAGTAGTTTCAATGGTCAACATCACTATGTTGATCATATCTACTATATGATTCACGTTCGACCTTTCGGTCTCCGTGTTCCGAGGCCATATCTGTATATGCTAGGCTCGTCAAGTATGACCTGAGTATTCCGCGTGTGCAACTGTTTTGCACCCGTTGTATTTGAACGTAGAGCCTATCACACCCGATCATCACGTGGTGTCTCAGCACGAAGAACTTTCGCAACGGTGCATACTCAGGGAGAACACTTCTTGATTATTAGTGAGAGATCATCTTAAAATGCTACCGTAAATCAAAGCAAGATAAGATGCATAAAGGATAAACATCACGTGCAATCAATATAAGTGATATGATATGGCCATCATCATCTTGTGCTTGTGATCTCCATCTTCGAAGCACCGTCGTGATCACCATCGTCACCGGCGCAACACCTTGATCTCCATTGTAGCATCGTTGTCGTTACGCCATCTATTGCTTCTACGACTATCGCTACCGCTTAGTGATAAAGTAAAGCAATTACAAGGCGTTTGCATTTCATACAATAAAGCGACAACCATATGGCTCCTGCCAGTTGCCGATAACTTCGGTTACAAAACATGATCATCTCATACAATAAAATATAGCATCACGTCTTGACCATATCACATCACAACATGCCCTGCAAAAACAAGTTAGACGTCCTCTACTTTGTTGTTGCAAATTTTACGTGGCTGCTACGGGCTTAGCAAGAACCGTTCTTACCTACGCATCAAAAACCACAACGATAGTTCGTCAAGTTAGTGCTGTTTTAACCTTCGCAAGGACCGGGCATACCACACTCGATTCAGCTAAAATGAGAGAGACAGACACCCGCCAGCCACCTTTAAGCACGAGTGCTCGTAACGGTGAAACCAGTCTCGCGTAAGCGTACGCGTAATGTCGGTCCGGGCCTCTTCATCTCACAATACCGCCGAACCAAAGTATGACATGCTGGTAAGCAGTATGACTTGTATCGCCCACAACTCACTTGTGTTCTACTCGTGCATATAACATCAACGCATAAAACCTAGGCTCGGATGCCACTGTTGGGGAACGTAGTAATTTCAAAAAATTTCCTACGCACACGCAAGATCATGGTGATGGCATAGCAACGAGAGGGGAGAGTGTTCGTCCATGTACCCTCGTAGACCGTAAGCGGAAGCATTAGCACAACGCGGTTGATGTAGTCGTACGTCTTCATGATCCGACCGATCCAAGCACCGAACGTACGGCACCTCCGAGTTCAGCACACGTTCAGCTCGATGACGATCTCCGGGCCCCGATCCAGCAGAGCTCCGGAGATGAGTTCCGTCAACACGACGGTGTAGTGATGATGATGATGTTCTACCGGTGCAGGGCTTCGCCTAAACTCCGCGACGATATGACCGAGGTGGAATATGGTGGAGGGGGGCACCGCACACGCCTAAGGAACGATCCGTAGATCAACTTGTGTGTCTATGGGGTGTCCCCCGCCCCCGTATAGAAAGGAGCCAGGGGGGAGGAGGCAGCCGGCCAAGGAGGGCGCGCCAAGGGGGGAGTCCTACTCCCACCGGGAGTAGGACTCCCTTCTTTCCTAGTTGGAATAGGAGAAGGGGGGAAAGAGGAGGAAGAGGGGAAGGAAAGGGGGGGGGCGCCGCCCCCCTTCCCTTGTCCTATTCGGACTAGGAAGGGGAGGGGCGCGCGGCCCCCTCCTGCCTCCTTCCCTCTTCTCCCTCGAGGCCCATGTAGGCCCAATAACCCCCGGGAGGGTTCCGGTAACCCCCCGGTACTCCGGTAAAATGCCGATTTCACCCGGAACACTTCCGATGTCCAAATATATGCTTCCAATATATCAATCTTTATGTCTCGACCATTTCGAGACTCCTCGTCATGTCCGTGATCACATCCGGGACTCTGAACAAACTTCGGTACATCAAAACTTATAAACTCATAATAAAACTGTCATCGTAACGTTAAGCGTGCGGACCCTACGGGTTCGAGAACTATGTAGACATGACCTAGAACTATTCTCGGTCAATAACCAATAGCGGAACCTGGATGCCCATATTGGTTCCTACATATTCTACGAAGATCTTTATCGGTCAAACCGCATAACAACATACGTTGTTCCCTTTGTCATCGGTATGTTACTTGCCCGAGATTTGATCGTCGGTATCCAATACCTAGTTCAATCTCGTTACCGGCAAGTCTCTTTACTCGTTACATAATGCATCATCCCGTAACCAACTCATTGGTCAGATTGCTTGCAAGGCTTATAGTGATGTGCATTACCGAGAGGGCCCAGAGATACCTCTCCGACAATCGGAGTGACAAAACCTAATCTCGAAATACGCCAACTCAACATGTACCTTCGGTGACACCTGTAGTACTCCTTTATAATCACCCAGTTACGTTGTGACGTTTGGTAGTATCCAAAGTGTTCCTCCGGTAAACGGGAGCTGCATAATTCTCATAGTTACAGGAACATGTATAAGTCATGAAGAAAGCAATAGCAATATACTAAACGATCAAGTGCTAGGCTAACGGAATGGGTCATGTCAATCACGTCATTCTCCTAATGACGTGATCCCATTAATCAAATGACAACACATGTCTATGGTTAGGAAACATAACCATCTTTGATTAATGAGCTAGTCAAGTAGAGGCATACTAGTGACTATGTGTTTGTCTATGTATTCACACATGTATCATGTTTCCGGTTAATACAATTCTAGCATGAATAATAAACATTTATCATGATATGAGGAAATAAATAATAACTTTATTATTGCCTCTAGGGCATATTTCCTTCAGAGGCTTCAGCTTACAAAGCGGAGTTATGTCCATTAATCCGGCTATCACGCCACAACATAGCTTGGGAGCTTCACACCCAAGGGGCTAAAGAGAGTCTGGATGCTATGCACAACTCAAACATAGGCACCCAATGAGCACAGCTCATCACATTACTTGGGGGCTCCTTGTGTCAAATATCAAGGAGTTTGAATGGACCCTTGTAGCTGGGTATCGACCCACGGCTTGGAAGCCTGGTATATTTACCTAAAACCCCGGGTTAACCTGCCTTCATCAAGTCAGACACTCCTATCCAGGTCATCCTGGCACGACCCTCCGAACGTTTGATAGTTACTCTCATTGAGACCCTGCACTTGTCAAAGTTAAAATGGTGATTGGTTAGTTGGAGGTGCATCTTAAAAGGCTTTGTTAAATGGTTCGACTCAGCGGCCTAGCAGCCCACAAAAAGCCTTGAATTTGGGCCTGGTAGCCCTCAAAAAGCCTCGACTACACGGTTTTATTTGCCATTGTCAAGAATTTTCTCTTTTGATAAATTTTATGTTGAACCGGCGTCTATTGACCCGGCATGACTATCAGTCATCAAGTTGTCAGTACATAATCAGTTATAATCCGGTGTTTATTGACCCGGTCTGGCTTTGGACTATAAGTCGCCAGCATATATTTGGATTGCGCCATTGGAATTATGCGCTTATAAATCATTGGGTATATTATTCAAATAGCCAACATGGCTGGATTTCTATTATGGTTATCAATAACCAGTATTATGATTAAGGTTTTCAATCACTTTAGCGCAATGGCTATCATATTATCAATGGATATGATTTTACAATTGAAGGAATAGTCCCGAGTTGCTGCAGGCTTACAACCCGGCACTTGGGGGCTACATTATTTAAGTTGAGATTACATCAAATACACAAGTCTCATGTCACTGCAAGCATGCACCATGACACTTGGGGGCTAATGCAAAGTCATTCTTTGTTCATCTTATTGAAGACCCGACTCATCACATTATAATGAGCCGGCCCTTGGGGGCTACCAATTGCTCCTGTCAAACAACTCAAGGTACAAAGCTTTTTATTCATTATATTGAAGGGTCCACTGCTCAGTTGATAAAGCACGAGGCTCTTAACCTTGTGGACGTGAATTCAAGCCCCATGATGGGGGTTACATCATATGATGTTATTTTCATTAAAATATACATCAAAGTCCCAGCTCAATATTATGTTACTGAGCCGGCCCTTGGGGGCTACACGTTGCTGTTTAAAGTTTACAAGATTATATTTACAAAGTCCCTGCTCATTATTGCATAATGACCCGACCCTTGGGGGCTACACTGGTTGAAGTTTTTATGAGCATCAGGAAATTACAAGTCCCAGGTTGCTGCAAGCATGACAACCCGGCACTTGGGGGCTACATATGTGGAATACTCAATTCTGACTAGTGATTGAGATGAACAACCTGGATTTCTTCAAGATTGTGATATTTATATTGAAGCAAGTCTTAAGCTATTGCTATGCTACCTTCTTAAGACTTGGGGGCTACAAGTGATAGTCATATAAGAGGTATATTTTCAAGCTGGATGTTAACTACAAGTATGACCCGGTGCTATCAATATTTATAAACCGGCAAGTTCTACATTCTTAAACCGGCTGAAGATCAGATGAGGATTTCAAGGACCGTTATTTTTGTTAAGTCATTGGGAATTGAGTCAAAGAAGTTATTCTTCACAATATTTCTCTGTGACAAACTAATGTCAGCAAATTGATTATGAAGCTGGCCTATTAAACCGGATTTTCTAGAAGAAGGAAGTGATAAGGACTTAAGGATGATCAGAGTCAGTTTAACATGGATGAATCCAAATTAAACTGGGGGGTAATGTCGGGGATATACCCCGCGGTATGACCCGGCTGGAGTTGTAAACCGGCTGGGACTTGGTAAACCGGCGGATGGTAAACCGGTGGAGAGTCAAGACAGATGGCTAAGACAGACGGTAAACCGGCTGGTGGTAAACCGGCGGAGAGTCAAGACAGATGGCTAAGACAGACGGTAAACCGGCGAGTGTTAAACCGGTAGAGGATGTTAAACCAGCAGACAATGTTAAACCGGCAGAGAATGTTAAATCGGCAGACAATGTTAGGCCGGCAGACAATGTTAAACCGACAGACAATGTTAAACCAGCAGACAATGTTAAACCGGTAGACGTTAAGAAGCCCAGGAAGGGAAGTCAAAATAGTTTAAGTTAAAGTCCGAGTTGGACTCCACATGTAAACCGCCCCTTCAACACATATAAGGAGGGGCAGGGCTCCTCAAAGGGGGACAAGCAAGAAACAATCTCTAGGGCTAGACACAACTAGAGGAGAGCCGGTTTACGACAACTCCCTCGTGATGATAATGAGATCTAGCCTCAAACAGCATGTAGGGTTTTTACCGGATGATGTTTCCCGGGGCCTGAAGATGTCTAAACCCCTGTCTTGTGTTGCGTCTCTCAATTCCTCTCAACCCCTCTCAAGCTACCACATAGATGTGTTGGCCTCGCGACTAAGTCCTGACACTAAGGACATCTGACGTGTTAATTCCATGACACATGGGATCAAGATTGAAGCACCAACCCAATATAAAGTACAAGGAACCAAGAGATTAGAAGGAGCAACAAGCAGATCAGAGGGACCAAGACCAAGCCAGAGAAGTAGGATATCATCAAGAGAAAGGCCTCCTTTGCCGGGCAGGTGAGCCCGGCAAGGGACGTGGCCACCCCCAGAGGAAGATGACCAAGGCGTCCCGGCAGGGCCTGCCGGTACTTGTGGAGGCTAAATCACCTCGCCAACCACTCCACCACAACTCATGTCGTCAATTAGTGAGGTGTCAAGCCGCAAAGTGATTAAGTGTGTCGGATTTCGGGTTCCGGCAGACCCTCTAGGTTCGAACTCTGGGGTGCGCGCGGAGATCACACCTCCTGCTACCTACGTCTCGTCGCTTCGCAAGGATCTAAACTACACGAAGAACAACACAAGGGACACGAGGTTTATACTAGTTCGGGCCACCATTGTGGTGTAATACCCTACTCTAGTTTGTGGCGTGGTAGATTGCCTCAGGGGCTGGCGATGAACAATACAAGGAAGAGCTGCCTCGCGAGGGGAGGAGTTCTTGTGGTGGTGCTGGCTAAGGTTCGAGTGGTTGATCTCCCTATGGATTGATCCATCCCCTCCCACCGTGGTGGCTAGTCCTATATATCGAGCAAGGCCCTGGTCCTCTTCCCAAATATTGAGCGGGAAGGGCGCCAACAATTGGCCATTTTGAAGGGGAACATCTAGTACACTTATCCTGGCTAAAGTCGGTCCTCGCCCGCCAAAGATTCTGACGGTGACGCCGGCTTGGGCTCCACGATGACCTCCATCCTCCCGGTCTGCTGGTCTTGGTCTTGTTGCACCAAAATGGTTGCCTTTGCTTGATACTCTTGCCTGCGCTTGCCCCCTTTGCACCAAAGAGGAAACAAGGACTCTGCACAGGCCGGCGCCCACCTGGCGCCCGCCTGGCTTCGGTTGTCATGGCTTGCGTCATGAGCACCTCGTGAGGTACCCCGCCTTGATCTCTCCGCCTCCTCGCGAGCCAGCCTGATGAGGTTGTGCCCGAGGAAGCTTCCTGTCGTCCGCCTCGCGAGGCTTGGCCCCTCGTGAGGGTCTTGAGCATGTGTCGATAAAGATGGGCCGTACTGGGCCACTCCTTGAGCCACGCCGCAGGCCGCACGCAGGCAAGTCTGGGTACCCCCGTTCCCAGAACGCTGACAAAGTGGTAGCCATTCACCACATGGCAGCCCCTTTCTACCAGAAAACCCATAGATGACACCCGTCTTATGACGTGTCAAACTAGCAGGCGTGGAGCTGGCAGGTGATACGTCTCCAACATATCTATAATTTTTTATTGTCCCATCTATTATATTATCTGTTTTGGATGTTTAGTGGGCTTTAATATGATATTTTAAATTATTTTTGGGACTAACCTATTAACCGAGGGCCCAGTGCCAGTTTTTGTTTTTTTGCCTATTTTAGAGTTTTCCAAAAAAGGAATACCAAACGGAGTCCAAACGGAACGAAACCTTCGCGATGATCTTTATTGGACCGAAAGCAAACCAGAAGACTTGGAGATGAAGTCGGAGACGCAACAAGGAAGCCATGAGGCAGGAGGGCGCACCCAGGGGGGTAGGCATGCCCCCACCCTCATGGGCCCCTCGTAGCTCCCCCGACCTAGTTCCTTCGCCTATATATATACTCTTATACCCTAAAAACATCAGGGGGAGCCACGAAACCACTTTTACACCACCGCAAACTTTTGTACCCGTGAGATCCCATCTTGGGGCCTTTTTTGGCGTCCTGCTGGTGGGGGATTTGATCATGGAGGGCTTCTACATGAACATCATTACTTCCCCGATGAAGCGTGCGTAGTTTACCACAAACCTTCGGGTCCATAGTTATTAGCTAGATGACTTGTTCTCTCTCTTTGATTCTCAATACCATGTTCTCCTCGATGTTCTTGGAGATCTATTCGATGTAATACTCTTTTGCGGTGTGTTTGCCGAGATCCGATGAATTTTGGATTTATGAACAAGATCATCTATGAATATTATTTGGTTTTTCTCTGAATTCTTATATGCATGATTTGATATCTTTACAAGTCTCTTCGAATTATCGGTTTAGTTTGGCCTACGAGATTGATCTTTCTTGCAATGGGAGAAGTGCTTATCTTTGGGTTCAATCTTGCGGTGTCCTTTCCCAGTGATAGTAGGGGCAGCAAGGCACATATTGTATTATTGCCATCGAGGATAACAACATGGGGTTTTCATCATATTGCTTCAGTTAATTCCTCTACGTCATGTCATCTTGCTTCATGCGTTACTCTGCTCTTTATGAACTTAATACTCTAGATGCATGCTGGATAGCGCTCAATGTGTGGAGTAATAGTAGTAGATGCATGCAGGAATCAGTCTAATTGACACGGACGTGATGCCTTTGTTCATGATCATTGCCTTAGATTTCATCATAATTATGCGCTTTTCTATCGATTGCTCGCCAGTAATTTGTTCACCCAGCGTAATATTTTCTATCTCAAGAGAAGCCACTAGTGAAACCTATGAACCCGGGGTCTTTTTTCCATTATATTGAATCTCGTTTACATCTTGCTAGTTTCCAATATATTATTTTGCAATCTTTACTTTCCAATCTATAAACCAAAAATACCAAAAATATTTACTTTACCGTTTATCTATCTCTATTAGATCTCACTTTTGCGAGTGACCGTGAATGGATTGACAATCCCGTTATCGCATTGGTTGCAAGTTCTTGACTGTTTGTGCAGGTATTCTGTGACTTGTGCATTGTATCCTACTAGATTGATACCTTGGTTCTCAAAACGGAGGGAAACACTTACGCTACTTTGCTGCATCACCCTTTTCTCTTCAAGGGAAAACTAACGCAAGCTCAAAAGCTAGCAAGAAGGATTTCTGGTGCAGTTGCCGGGGAGATCTACGTCAATTCAAGCCATACCAAGTACCCACCATAAACTCTTCTCCCTTGCATTACATTATTCGCCATTCGCCTCTCGTTTTCCTCTTCCCTACTTCTAAAATGATTTTTGAAAACCTTTGCCTTTTCTTTGCCCCTCTTCTGTTCATCTCTTTTCGCTTGCTTCTTGTGTGCTTGTGTGTTGGATTGATTGCTTGTCACGATGGCTCAAGATAATAATAAATTGTGTGACTTTTCCAACACCAACAACAATGATTTTATTAGCAATCCGATTGCTCCTACTACCAATGCTGAATCTTGTGAAATTAATGCCGCTGTATTGAATCTTGTTACGAAAGATCAATTTTCTGGCCTTCCTAGTGAAGATGCCGCATCCCATCTAAACAACTACGTTGATTTGTGCGATATGCAAAAGAAGAAAGATGTGGATAATGATATTGTTAAATTGAAGCTATTTATGTTTTCGCTTAGAGATCGTGCTAAAACTTGGTTCTCATCTTTGCCTAAAAATAGTATTGATTCATGGAATAAGTGCAAAGATGCTTTTATCTCTAAGTATTTTCCTCCTGCTAAGATCATCTCCCTTAGGAATGATATTATGAGTTTTAAGCAACTTGATCATGAGCATGTTGCACAAGCTTGGGAGAGGATGGAATAAATGATACGTAATTTCCCTACACGTGGTTTGAATTTGTGGATGATTATATAAAAGTTTTATGCCGGATTGAATTTTGCTTCTAGAAATGCTTTAGATTCGGTCGCGGGAGGCACTTTTATGGAAATCACTTTAGGAGAGGCTACTAAGCTCCTAGATAATATTATGGTTAATTATTCTTAATGGCACACCGAAAGATCC
Organism: Triticum aestivum; assembly: GCF_018294505.1. Taxonomy (NCBI): domain Eukaryota; kingdom Viridiplantae; phylum Streptophyta; class Magnoliopsida; order Poales; family Poaceae; genus Triticum; species Triticum aestivum. The sequence goes on from NC_057813.1 coordinate 466,368,948, forward strand.
ACTAGTAAAAAAGTCCATGCAATTGAAGAGATTAATGTTTTGAGTGGATAGATGGATGAACTTATGAAATTATTTGCTAATAGAAGTGTTTCTACTGATCCTAATGATATGCCTTTGTCCACTTTGATTGAGAATAATAATGAATCTATGGATGTGAATTTTGTTGGTAGGAACAATTTTGGTAGCAACGCGTATAGAGGCAATTTTAATCCTAGGCCATTTCCTAGTAATTCCTCTAATAATTATGGTCATTCCAACAACAATTATTATGAAAATTTTAATAAGATGACCTCTGATTTTTATAATAGTGTTAAAGATTTTATGAGTTTGCAAAAAGAATTTCAATGCTTTGATTGAAGAAAAATTGCTTAAGACTGATGAATTGGCTAGGAACGTGGATATAATTTCTCTTGATGTTGATTCTTTGAAACTTAGATCTATTCCACATAAGCATGATATGAATGAGTCTCTCAAAGCCATGAGAAATTCCATTGATGAGTGCAAAGAAAGAACCGCTAAGATGCGTGCTAAAAAGATTGGTTTGTAAAAGCGTGTTCTTCTAGTTTTCATGATAATAATGATGAAGATCTAAAAGTGATTGATGTGACTCCTATTAAATCTTTGTTTTCCAATACGAATCTTGATAAATATGGGACTGGAGATGAGTCAACTTTAGTTAAAAGGTGTCCCAATGATTTGGAGTTTTTAGATCTAGATGCAAAAATTGATTAAAGTGGGATTGAAGAGGTCAAAACTTTAAGTAGCGATGAACCCACTATTGTAGATTTCAAGGAATTTAATTATGATAATTGCTATTTAATAGATTGTATTTCCTTGTTTTAATCCGTGTTAAATTCTCCTCATGCTTACAATCAAAACAAAGCTTTTAGTAAACATATCATTGATGCCATGACGCAATCTTTTGAAGAAAATCTTGAACTAGAAGTTTGAAAACTTTATGATGAGTGGGAACCTACTATCAAGATTAAGATTAAAGATTATGAATGCTATGCTTTGTGTGATTTGGGTGCTAGTGTTTCCATGATTCCAAAAACTTTGTGTGATGTGCTAGGTTTTCGTGAATTTGATGATTGTTCTTTAAATTTGCATCTTGCGGATTCCACCATTAAGAAACCTATGGGAAGGAGATGTTCTTATTGTTGCAAATAGGAATTATGTGCCCGTAGATTTCACTGTTCTTGATATAGATTGCAATCGTACATGTCCTATTATTCTTGCTAGACCTTTCCTTAAAACGATTGGTGCAATTATTGATATGAAAGAAGGAAACATTAGATTCCAATTTCCATTAAGGAAAGGCATGGAAAACTTTCCTAGGGAGAAAAGTAAATTACCTTATGAATCTATTATGAGAGCCACTTATGGATTGCATACCAAAGATGGCAATACCTAGATCTATTCGTGTTTTTATGCCTAGCTAGGGGCGTTAAACGATAGCGCTTGTTGGGAGGCAACCCAATTTTATTTTTGTTCTTTACTTTTTTCTCCTGTATAGTAATAAATAATTCATCTAGACTCTGGTTAGATGTGTTTTTATTTTTTAATTAGTGTTTGTGCCAAGTAGAACCTTTGGGAAGACTTGGGTGAAAATTAATGCGATCTTGCTGTAAAAAACAAAAACTTTGCACTCACGAGATTAGATGTCATTTTGATAGAAGAGTGCTTTTAAGTTGATTATTTTTTAAGAAGATTAATAGAAAAATTCCTCACGTCCAACAATTTATTTCAGAATTTTTGGAGTTATAGAAGTATTCAAAAGTTACAGATTACTACAGACTGTTCTGTTTTTGATAGATTCTGTTTTTCGCGTGTTGTTTGCTTATTTTGATGAATCTATGAGTAGTATCGGGGGGGGGGGGGTATGAACCATAGAGAAGTTGTAATACAGTAGGTTTTAAACCAATATGAATAAGGAATGAGTTCATAACAGTAACTTAAAGTGGTGATTTATTTTCTTATACTAACGGAGCTCATGCGATTTTCTGTTGAAGTTTTGTGTTGTGAAGTTTTCAAGTTTTCGGTAAGGATTTGATGGACTTTGGAATAAGGAGTGACAAGAGCCTAAGATTTGGGATGCCCAAGGCACCCCAAGGTAAAATTGAAGGATAATCAAAAGCCTAAGCTTGGGTGAGGGAGTCCTGGACTAGGGGGTGTCCGGATAGCCGAACTATCATCATTGGCCGGACTCCAAGACTATGAAGATACAAGATTGAAGACTTCGTCCCGTGTCCGGATGGGACTTTCCTTGGCATGGAAGGCAAGCTTGGCAATACGGATATGTAGATCTCCTACCATTGTAACCGACTCTGTGTAACCCTAGCCCTCTCCGGTGTCTATATACCGGAGGGTTTTAGTCCGTAGGACGAACAACAATCATACCATAGGCTAGCTTCTAGGGTTTAGCCTCCTTGATCTCGTGGTAGATCTACTCTTGTAATACCCATATCAATAATATTAATCAAGCAGGACGTAGGGTTTTACCTCCATCGAGAGGGCCTGAACCTGGGTAAAAACATCGTGTCCCTTGTCTCCTGTTACCATCCGCCTAGACGCACAGTTTGGGACCCCCTACCCGAGATCCACTGGTTTTGACACCGACATTGGTGCTTTCATTGAGAGTTCCTCTGTGTCGTCGCCCATAGGCCCGATGGCTCCTTCGATCATCAACAACAACGCGGTCCGGGACGAGACTTTTCTCCCCGGACAGATCTTCGTATTCGGCGGCTTCGCACTGCGGGCCAATTCACTTGGCCATCTGGAGCAGATCGAAAGCTACACCCCCGGCCATCAGGTCAGATTTGGAAGTTTAAACTATACGGCCGACATCCGCGGAGACTTGATCTTCGACGGATTCGAGCCACAGCCGAGCGCGCTGCACTGTCACGATGGGCATGATTTAGCTCTGCCACCGAACAGTGCCCTGGAGGCCGCACAAGAATCCGCTCCGACCCTAAACTCAGAGCCGATTGCGCCGATCGAGGATGGGTGGCTGGACACCGCCTTGGGGACTGCTACCTCTACGGCGATGGAGCCGAATATTGACCCTGTCCCCTGTGAAGCCCGTGACTCCAAGGTGCCAGACTCTTCTCCGGACCCCGAACCTTCCGCGCTCCTGCCAATTGAACCCGATTGGGTGCCGATCATGGAGTTCACCGCTGCGGACATCTTTCAGCACTCGCCTTTCGGCGACATCCTGAATTCGCTAAAGTGCCTCTCTTTATTAGGAGAGCCTTGTCCAGATTATGGCCAGGATGGTTGGGATGCGGACGGCGAAGAAACTCAAAGCCCACCCACCACCCACTTCGTAGCCACGATCGATGACTTAACCGACATGCTAGATTTCGACTCCGAAGATATCGACGGTATGGACGACGATGCCGGAGACGACCAAGAACTAGCGCCCACAGGGCACGGGAAAGCCACCTCAACTCACGATATATATATGGTGGATACACCCAAAGGAAGCGATAACGAGGAAAAACAGGACGCTGCGAAGGAAAATTCCCCCAAAAAACAACCGAAATGGCGACGCAAGCACCGCCCAAAGTCCCGCCTCGACAACGGCAGCACCCATGAAGACCCAGCCAGAGAGCAGGGCGAACCAGTGGACGACGAACATGCCCCCAAGCAACCGTCCGAACAGGATGAATTGGATAGGCAACCCATCTCCGACGAAAACAACAGTCCGGATGATCTCACGCCGGACACATCGTTGGAGTAGAAGAACCTCCACAAAAGGCTCGTCGCCACTGCACGAAGCCTGAAGAAGCAGAAGCAGAAGCTCAAAACAGCGGAAGACGTACTCAGAATGAGATGGAGCAAAGTACTCAAGACCGCAGACAAATACGGCGATAGTCGCCAAGCAAAGAGCTACCCGAAGCGCAAACTATTGCCCGAATTTGACGAGGAGGCCGTAGAGCCCCAAAAATCCAAAAACAAAGAGGCCGCCCGGTCGGATAAACGACCACATGACAAACAAAGAGCGGCAAGCGGCACCGCACACAAGCCGGCACGCGATCCACATAAGGATCCTCGCAAAAAGGATGGCTCGGTCAGATCCATCTATGGGCCAAGAAAGCAAGCTCTAGAAGGTAACACAACACGTCGAGTATTTGAAAATCACGGCACACCCAAATACAGAGGCGCCGCACACCCCCTATGTTTCACCGATGAGGTGCTAGATCATGAATTTCCAACGGGATTCAAGCCCGTAAATATAGAGGCATACGACGGAACAACAGACCCCGGAGTCTGGATTGAGGATTACATCCTGCACATACATATGGCTAGAGGAGATGACCTCCACGCCATAAAATACTTACCCCTCAAACTCAAAGGGCCAGCCCGGCACTGGCTCAAAAGCCTCCCAGAAAATACCATTGGAAGTTGGGAAGAGCTCGAGGATGCATTTCGGGAAAATTTTCAGGGGACTTATGTCCGCCCTCCGGATGCAGACGATTTAAGTCACATAACTCAACAGCCCGAAGAGTCAGCCCGCAAATTCTGGAACAGGTTCCTCACCAAAAAGAACCAGATAGTCGACTGTCCGGACGCCGAAGCCTTAGCATCTTTCAAGCACAACGTCCGAGACGAATGGCTCGCCAGACACCTCGGCCAGGAAAAGCCAAGAACAATGGCCGCACTAACAAGCCTCATGACCCGCTTTTGCGCGGGAGAGGATAGCTAGCTGGCAAGATGCAACACCAGCTACCCAAGTACATCCGAGGTCAGGGATGGAAATGGGAAACCACGGTGCAACAAGGACCAGCCCGGACTAAAGGAAATGGTCCAAAGAGCATGACAGTCAACGCCGGATTCAAAAGCTCGTGGCAGAACAACAAAAAACTGCCTCTCAAGCAGAATAGCGACGAGCTATCCAACCTAAAGAAAATCTTGGACAAGATATGCCAAATCCACAGTACCCCCGGGAGGCCTGCAAACCATACCCATAGAGATTGTTGGGTCTTCAAGCAGTCCGGCCGACTTAACGCCGAACACAAGAGGCTAGACACACCAAGTGAGGACGATGATGAACCTCACAAGCAGAGCACCAGAAAACAAAAGGATTTCCCACAAGAGGTCAAAACAGTAAATTCACTTCAAGTGACAACAGGAAAAAATAGAGCGGCGCCCATTAAAGTACGCACCGCATGGTCCACCCCAGCGGAGTCCCGACACTGGATGTCAAAACCAATCACTTTCGACCATCAGGATTACTCCGGGAGTTTCCGAAACGCAGGATGGACTGCTTTGATATTAAAGCCTGCAATCGACGGACTACAATTTACACAGGTCCTAATGGACGGCGGTAGTGATTTAAACCTGCTATATCATGATACAATCCGCAGAATGGGGATAGACCCATCCAAAATACGCCATAGCAACACTTCATTTAAAGGAGTGATGCCAGGCCAATATGCCCATTGTACGGGCTCTCTACCACTAGAAGTTGTGTTCGGCTCATCCGACAACTTCCGTCGCGAAAAGTTAATCTTCCACATCGCCCCATTTAAAAGTAGCTATCAAGCACTATTGGGACGCGAAGCTTTAGCCCGCTTTAACGCAATACCGCATTACGCATCTCTTACACTCAAAATGCCCGGTCCACGCGGCATCATCTCATTAAAGGGAAACTTCGAGTGTTCCTTGAATACGGAAGAAAGTGAGACTGCCTTGAAAGCCACACACTAATCCGGCCTTGCTGATCAAAGCCCCTTAACAGGTCATTCAAACCCCGGACACGGTTAGGCGAGTCCGGTATAAATAAACAAGGGGCTTACTAGCCGCGTACCCCTTTACAAGGGGCTCCACGCATGCACAAAAAGAGACAATAAAGCTCAATTTTATTCATTCTTTGAATCATACTCTGTTTATTTCAAAATACATCTTTCGCAACTAAGTTCTTCTCTTTTACAGATGAACGCCGTGCTACACCCATCCAGGATACGACACACCGGAGACACAGGCGCAGACGTGCAGTAGGGACCCAATGCAAGGATTCTTTTCAGATTAAGACCCTGCGTAAACCTTTTTTACTGTCTCTTGTTGATATACATCCCCCAGTTTTTTGCTATACCGAGGAGGAATCTGGCGTTTTGGCATCGGCCGCGTCAGAAAATTTTGCGCGTACCTGGACACTAGGGGCTTAGGGCATTGTTCTGCCCGTTTTCATAAAGACCGAATACCTTAGGGAGTGTTCAGCGTCTCGAGTTAGGCCTTATATGCATCAGCTCCGAATCATGTCTTTGGTCAAATGTTGGGTTTGCCCGTCTCCTGTGTTTTGCTGCCTTACGTTCCGCTCTATCGGCTAACGCGGCACCAGGAGAACTACTGCGATTGTGCCCCGGTTCGCCCAGGTGAGCACCTCAGTAGAGAAAGCCGAAAACTGATTGTCATGATATAGCGAGAGACTGGTCAACCACTCGATCGACCACCGGAATGTTTAGAATTCCTCCGCTTTAACAAAGGACCGTTTCCCGGTCAGGCACAAATGCGCCCCGAAATTCAGAGAGCGCAGTGCCCCTAGGGGCTATATAGTAGCCCCACCATCGAACTCCTAAGGCTAAGTGAAAGTGATAAAGCATTATAGTCCGGTTGCCTAGTTTACTACGCTATCACCTCCTTGACAGGACCAAGACGTCGGATTAAGTGTGAAAATGCGCTTTTTTCGCAAACACCCCCGCACTATGTGCGTGGGGGCTGAAGCCGAGGACTGCCATCTTTCAGGTTATATACACATATATGCTAACGGCCGCACAGGAGGTATTCCAACACTTGAGCGCCCAAGTATAAAAAGGCCTTACATTATATTTGAAACATGGTTTTGCAAATCATACATGTCATTTGAACATAACGTTTTTCGAGCATTGCGACTCTATTAAACGAGTGCCCTGCAGGACTTCCTCAAAATAGTGCTCGGCTGGTAATCGGCTTCTGTCCGAGTCCTGGGATGCAACGTCGGTGGCCTCCATCTCCGCCCAGTATGTTTTGACACGGGCGAGAGCCATCCGTGCACCCTCTATGCATGCTGACTGCTACATCGCCTTGATATGCGTCACAGCATCAAGGAACTGCTACACCAAGCCAAAATAACTCTTCGGCTCGGGCCTTTCCGGCCACAAATGAGCCACGACATCCTTCATGGCAAGTCCGGACAACCTATTCAGCTCAGCCCACTCGGCTAACCGATCGGTTAATGGAAGTGGATGCTCCGGACTATGGAATTGCGACCAAAAAAGTTGTTCCATTCCGTGATCCTTTTGGCCCCGGAAGTGTGCGACTGCGTCTGCGGCACTCGCCGCCAAATTCAGATAAGCATCCTCCGCACCCCACAATTGGCCCAACTGAGCATACTTTGGATCCGTGAATTTCCTACGCAGCAGAAAAGGCTTTCTAGCCGCAATATCCCCGGCCTGACGTAGCTCCTCCTTTATAGCCCTCATCGCGGAGCGGGCATCCTTGGCTTCGGCGGTGGCCTTCTTCAGGCCCTCTTGCTCCGCTCGGCGCTCTCTTTCAAGAAACACATAGCGATCGGTAGCATCTTTCAGCTTCACGGCCATTTCGGCCATTTCCTCCCTACTTCGGAAGTGAGCAGCCTGTTCGGCTTTTAGCTCTTCGGCCGCCTTCAAGGCAGCCGCATTACTTTTTCTGGCTTGCTCCTTGGCTCGGGCAAGCTCCGCCCGAAGGTCCTCCATAGCAGCGGCACCATCTGCATTAAGCATACATGTTGTAAGGCACGAGCGTCAAGCTCCCTTACAAGGCGTCCGCGGAGAAGCCACATACCTTGTGACTCGTCAAGTCGCTTATTGACCAGCGCGATGTCCGCATCCGCAACGTCAAGTTGCCGCTTCAGTTCGGCAAATCCATCAGTCCGGCTGGCCACCGAACGCTCCGCCACCTATATAGGAAAGGCGACATCTTATAACTGAGATTATGATCCTCGGCACGCTGTCACCTCTGACAACGTACCGAGTCTCAGGGGCTACTATCTATACAGGGCGCATTCTATGAGCAAAACTGTCAAAAGGTATATCATTTTTCGCGTACCTCAAACCTCATCAGTAAACTTCTAACGGCCTCATGCAACCCGCTCTCAGCAGATGAAATCCTTTCAATCACCGTACTCATCAACGTACGGTGATCTTCTGAGATAGACGCCCGCCCGAGCAGATCCTTCAGCTCCTCCGGCCGTACACCAGTTGGTGCCGAACTCTCCGGCCCCGCCGGACTCGGGGAAACCCTCCGCGACGATACCTCAGGGTCGTCCGCCCCACCTGACGGTGCGGCAGATGGAGGCGTTTCGCTCTCCATCATCTCCGGACGAAGATCCCCCGAAGATGAGCTCTGCTGGGAAGGGCTGAGATCCGAACTACAAGGTAAAACTTCGGTTATCTTCAGAAATAAAAATAGGGATGTCCCTTATTACAAAACTCCCCTTTCTACTTACGGCTCGCTGGAGGGCTGATTCCCTTGGGGAAACAATGCGGTCGGGGCTTCTCCTGGCGCAGGGCCCTCTGCGGAAGATTTCTTCCCCCGCTTTGAGGCCTTGGCCTCCGGATCTTCAGAAGCGGTCCTCTTCTCCTCCTGGAAGGAGGGATTCTTGATCCCCCCTTTCTTAAGAGCCTCCCTAGCGGAGGCGGTAGTTTTCATGTTTTCCCCCTCGCCCTCTTCTGAAAGCGCAACCTCCAGCATCTTGATTAATACCGGATCCGGCGTGATCTCAGGGAGGGGGGCTGGACACCGTATCAGTTTTGCTTTTGCTATCCACTCCTATTCAAGGGATAGCTGGTTAAAGGGCAAGTTTATGATAAATGTATGGACAGCATGTCCGAGCACATGACTACTTACTTGAGTTTCTGGGCGATTGCAGCTCAGGCTTGCGTCCTCGGTTAGGTCCGGACACATCTCTTGTGATCCAAAGAACAGTTTATACATCTCCACGGGCGTCGCGCCCATGAAGTGTTGGAGAGCTCGCGGTCCCTCCGGATTGAATTCCCACAGGCACAGGGGGTGACGTTTTTAGGGCAGAAGGCGCCGAATTAGCATGACCTGCGCCACCACAACCAGATTGATCTCCCTCTCTTGGAGGTCTCGAATACGGCCCTGCAATAATGGCATGTCCTTGGACGGCCCCTAGTCAAGCCCTTTGTTGACCCATGACGCCAGCCATTGTGGAGGGCCCGTGCGAAAGGCAGGCGGCGCCACCCATCTGGTGCCCCTGGGAGTGGTGATGTAGAACCACTCCCGTTGCCACAAACCGAGCTCCTTTTGAAAAAGGCCCTTGGGCCATGGAGCGTCAGCTCTCTTGCTTATAACTGCCCCTCTGCACTCTGCATGCCGCTCCTCGATCATCTTCGGCTCCACGTCGAAGGTCTTGAGCCACAATCCGAAGTGAGGAGTGGTGTGGAGGAAGGCTTCGCATACGACAATGAACGATGAGATGTGGAGGATGGACTCTGGATCCAAGTCATGGAATTCCAGCCCATAATAAAACATGAGCCCCCTCACGAAGGTATCCATCGGGAAGCCTAAACCCCGACGGAAGTGAGACACGAACACCACGCTCTCACCAGGCTCAGGAGTGGGAATAACTTGCCCTTGTACGGGCAGCCTATGCGAAATTTCGCTAGTTAGATACCTGGCGTCTCTCAGCTTTAGCACATCTTCTTCCGTGACGGAAGAGGGCATCCACCGGCCCTATAGGTCGGAGCCGGACATTGTCGAAGGTCCGAAGTGCCTGAATCTGGAACCTTGGGTGTTAAAACTCGGGGCGAGGGGCGGATTCGATTAAAGATTGAAGAAAAGGAACATGCCTTGGTCTCGTTATAAAGGGGTTGAATACCAAGAGCCATCCCCGTAACCGTTTGGGACTCGCCTTCGATGGAGGGGGTGAGCCAGCGGGCGCGGTTGGGTTACCCACGACCGTATTGATGAGAATCCCGGAATAAGGGGACACGATCTTTGCTTTGACAAGACATGCCAAGGAAACCGCTTTGCTAAACGCGCTGAGGTGGAACAATAAAAACGATTCGAGTAAAGTCTGGGCCGTGGTGTGACGTCATGCCACGAAATACGTCAGCAGATTGAACTTATTAGAATCCTCTCTACGGTGGAATGTGGAATTTATTTTGCAGAGCCTGACACTATCCTGGTGTTCAAAATCTTCTATGGATTATTCGGAGGAGGAACCCGCCTTGCAATGCCGAAGACAATATGCACGCCGGACTCGTCATCATTGAAGCCTGGTTCAGGGGCTACTGAGGGAGTCCTGGACTAGGGGGTGTCCGGATAGCCGAACTATCATCATTGGCCGGACTCCAAGACTATGAAGATACAAGATTGAAGACTTCGTCCCGTGTCCGGATGGGACTTTCCTTGGCGTGGAAGGCAAGCTTGGCAATATGGATATGTAGATCTCCTACCATTGTAACCGACTCTGTGTAACCCTAGCCCTCTCCGGTGTCTATATAAACCGGAGGGTTTTAGTCTGTAGGACGAACAACAATCATACCATAGGCTAGCTTCTAGGGTTTAGCCTCCTTGATCTCGTGGTAGATCTACTCTTGTAATACCCATATCATCAATATTAATCAAGCAGGGCGTAGGGTTTTACCTCCATCGAGAGGGCCCGGACCTGGGTAAAAACATCGTGTCCCTTGTCTCCTGTTACCATCCGCCTAGATGCACAGTTCGGGACCCCCTACCCGAGATCCGCCGGTTTTGACACCAACATTGGGGATGCCCCGGAAGGCATCCCCTCTTTCGTCTTTGTCTATCGGTAACTTTACTTGAGGCTATATTTTTATTCACCACATGATATGTCTTTTGCTTGGAGTGTCGTGTATGATTTGAGTCTTTGCTTTTTAGTTTACCACAATCATCCTTGCTGTACACACCTTTTGGGAGAGACACACATGAATCGTGATTTGTTAGAATACTCTATGTGCTTCACTTATATCTTTTGAGCTAGACAATATTGCTCTAGTGATTCACTTATATCTTTATAGAGCATGGCAGTGGCTTTATTTTATAGAAATTGTTGAACTCTCACACTTCACTTATATTATTTTGAGAGTCTTTTGGAACAGCATGGTAATTGGCTTTGGTTATAAAATTAGTCCTAATATGATGGGCATCCAAGATGGGTATAATAAAAACTTTCATATGAAGTGCATTGAATACTATGAGAAGTTTGATTCTTTATGATTGTTTTGAGATATGAAGATGGTAATATTAGAGTCATGCTAGTAGAGTAATTGTGAATTTGGGAGATACTTGTGTTAAAGTTTGTGATTCCCGTAGCATGCATGTATGGTGAACCGTTATGTGATGAAGTTGGAGCATGATTTATTTATTGATTGTCTTCCTTATGAGTGGCGGTCGGGGACGAGCGATGGTATTTTCCTACCAATCTACCCCCCTAGGAGCATGTGCGTAGTACTTCATTTTGATAAATAATAGATTTTTGCAATAAGTATGTGAGTTCTTTATGACTAATGTTGAGTCCATGGATTATACGCACTCTCACCCTTCCACCATTGCTAGCCTTTCTTGTGCTGTGCAACTTTCGCCGATACCATAACACTCACCATTACCTCCCTCAAAACAGCCACCATACCTACCTATTATGGCATTTCCATAGCTATTCCGAGATATATTGCCATGCAACTTTCCACCATTCCGTTTATTATGACACGCTCCATCATTGTCATATTGCTTTGCATGATCATGTAGTTGACATCGTATTTGTGGCAAAGCCACTGTTCATAATTTTTTCATTCATGTCACTCTTGAATCATTGCACATCCCGGTACACCGCTGGAGGCATTCACATAGAGTCATATTTTGTTCTAAGTATTGAGTTGTAAGTAAATAAAAGTGGGATGATCTTCATTATTAGAGCATTGTCCCATGTGAGGAAAGGATGATGGAGACTATGATTCCCCCACAAGTCGGGATGAGACTCCAGACAAAAAAAAGAGGGCATAAAAAAGAGAAGGCCCAAAAAAATGAGAGAAAAAGAGAGAAGGGGCAATGTTACTATCCTTTTTCCACACTTGTGCTTCAAAGTAGCACCATTATCTTCATGATAGAGAGTATCCATTGTTGTCATTTTCATATACTAGTGGGAATTTTTCATTATAGAACTTGGCTTGTATATTCCAATGATGGGCTTCCTCAAAATGCCCTAGGTCTTCGTGAGCAAGCAAGTTGGATGCACATCCACTTAGTTTCTTTTTGAGCTTTCATACACTTATAGCTCTAGTGCATACGTTGCATGGCAATCCCTACTCACTCACATTGATATCTATTGATGGGCATCTCCATAGCCCATCGATATGCCTAGTTGATGTGAGACTATCGTCTCCTTTTTGCCTTCTCCACAACCACCCTTCTATTCCACCTATAGTGCTATGTCCATGGCTCACACTCATATATTGCATGAAGATTGAAAAAGTTTGAGAACATCAAAAGTATGAAACAATTGCTTGGCTTGTCATCAGGGTTGTGCATGATTTAAATATTTCGTGTGATGAAGATAGAGTATAGCCAGCCTATATGATTTTGTAGGGATAGCTTTCTTTGGCCATGTTATTTTGAGAAGACATGATTGCTTTGTTAGTATGATTGAAGTATTATTGTTTTTATGTCAATATTAACTTTTGTCTTGAATCTTTCGGATCTGAACATTCATGCCACAATAAAGAAAATTACATGGGTAAATATGTTAGGTAGCATTCCACATCAAAATTCTGTTTTTATCATTTACCTACTCGAGGACGAGCAGGAATTAAGCTTGGGGATGCTTGATATGTCTCCAACGTATCTATAATTTTTGATTGTTCCATGCTATTACATTATTTGTTTTGGATGTTTAATGGGCTTTAATATGCTATTTTATATTATTTTTGGGACTAACCTATTAACCAAGGGCCCAGTGTCAATTTCTATTTTTTTGTGCCTATTTTAGAGTTTTGCAGAAAAGGAATACAAAACGGAGTCCAAACGGAATGAAACCTTCGCAATGATCTTTCTTGGACCAAAAGCAAACCAGAAGACTTGGAGATGAAGTCGGAGACGCAACGAGGAAGCCACAAGGCAGGAGGGCGCCCCCCACCCTCGTGGGCCCCTTGTAGCTCCCCTGACCTAGTTCCTTCGCCTATATATATACTCTTATACCCTAAAAACATCGGGGGGAACCACGAAAGCACTTTTCTATTACCGCAACCTTATCTACCCGTGAGATCCCATATTTGGGCCTTTTCTGGCGTCCCGGCGGAGGGGGATTCCATCATGGAGGGCTTCTACATCGACACGATGACCTCTTCGATGAAGCGTGAGTTGTTTTCCACAGACCTTCGGGTCCATAGTTATTAGCTAGATGGCTTCTTCTCTCTCTTTGATTCTCAATACCATGTTCTCCCCAATGTTCTTGGAGATCTATTCGATGTAATACTCTTTTGCGGTGTGTTTGCCGAGATCCGATGGATTGTGGGTTTATGAACAAGATCATCTATGAATATTATTTGGTTCTTCTCTGAATTCTTATATGCATGATTTGATATCTTTGCGAGTCTCTTCGAATTATCGGTTTAGTTTGTCCTACTAGATTGATCTTTCTTGCAATGGGAGAAGTGCTTAGCTTTGGGTTCAATCTTGAGGTGTCCTCTCCCAGTGACAGTAGGGGCAGCATGGCACGTATTGTATTGTTGCCATCAAGGATAACAAGATGGGGTTTTCATCATATTGCTTGAGTTAATTCCTCTACATCATGCCATCTTCCTTAATGCGTTACTTTGTTCTTTATGAACTTAGTACTCTAGATGCATGCTGGATGGTCGATGTGTGGAGTAATAGTAGTAGATGCAGGCAGGAGTCGGTCTACTTGACACAGACGTGATGCCTATGTTCATGATCATTGCCTTAGATGCCATCATAATTATGCACTTTTCTATCAATTGCTTGATAGTAATTTGTTCACCCACTGTAATATTTGCTATCTCGAGAGAAGCCACTAGTGAAACTTATGGCCCCTAGGTCTCTTTTCCATTATATTGAATCTCATTTATATCTTGCTAGTTTCCGATCTATTATTTTGCAACTTCACTTTCCAATCTATAAACCAAAAATACCAAAAATATTTTCTTTACCGTTTATCTATCTCTATCAGATCTCACTTTTGCGAGTGACTGTGAAGAGATCGACAACCCCTTTATCGCGTTGGTTGCAAGTTCTTGATTGTTTGTGCAGGTATTCGGTGACTTGTGCATCGTCTCCTACTGGATTGATACCTTGGTCCTCAATACTGAGGGAAATACTTACGCTACTTCGCTGCATCACCCTTTCCTCTTCAAGGGAAAACCAACGCAAGCTCAAGTGGTAGCAGCAGGATAGCCCGGCAAGCCATGCCGGACAACCAACAACGTGACGTTGAGCGGTGCATTAAATGCGCACTGTCAGCCTGTAGAGTTAGGTATGATAACACTATTTTCTATATTATCAGTGTATAATGATTGATTTGCCATTGTGGTAACCCCTTAACCTATAAAAGGAGGCCCATGGCAGCAATAGAAGGGGTTCGGGAGGTTAGAAGGTTGGATAACTCACACCCCCGTACGTGCGTAGTCGCTGCCGCCCTGAGGCAACCCTTGCCGGGCAAGTGTACTATGCTCCGCCACCGCATTTCCACCATCTATCCACCAAAGTAGGATTAGGGTTTTACGCCTCGCGATAGCCTAAACCTGGGTAAAACTACCTGTGTGATATCTGTCGTGCTGCCACACATTGGTCTGCTCTTTGTGCAACGAGACGTCCCCCTGCCGAACCAGCAAGGGGCCTCCTGGTCCCATAGGTGGCTGTGGTTTCCCGCGACATCTTTGGCACACCAGGTAGGGGGAGGCGCTAGTGCGAACCTAAAGACGTGAGCAGCGCGTCGCCTTCGTTGCCATCTGCATCTTCTACGACGCCATCGATCATGGCGCCCAAGAAGAAACCCACTTCTTCAGCTCATCCATCCACCTCGAAGGCTCTGCCGCACATGGCCTCCAATGCTGCATGGGGCGCGGAGACACGCGAGGATGCGGACGCTGTTGGGGAAGTGGTCGGAGCAGGCGGCACTACCACCACTTCCCCCGCGGCCGACGCAGGAGCAGGAGGCACCGGAGGAGAGCAACACCAACAACACCTCAAAGGCCATGCTCTGCTCGACGATGGGCATAGCCACAGAGATGGCGCTCAGTCTGGGGCGAACCGCCGCCCTCTGGCCGCCCCTATCATAGGCGCAACCGCTGCTCGTGCACTTCCCCCAGGCGAGTCAACCAAACCGCTGCACCTAGCGGAGCTGCTGGCCCTCAAGTGCCTTCGCCGCACCACCCTGCCATCTAGGTGGTTGCACCACAATAGCGTGGGCACGATGCTGTCGCCGCCAGCACCGTCAGGAGCCGAGCGACGGTGCGATCGACTTCATCGTCATCCATGCCAAGTACAGCCTCGGAGGCCATGGCGCGGGCTCAACTGTTGTTGAGGTTTCCGCTGGCGGCCGAGTAGATGGACGAATGGTGTGCCACCATCCAGAGTCTGCTCGGTTTTGCCAAAGCTGGGGGCTCATAGCAACCTGGCCTGCCACGGGCTCCCCAAGCGACAATGATGGCTCATGCTATTGCCCATACGGAGGGGGCCGTCCCCATGGTGCAGTCCCTGCCATGACAGCCAGCACGAGTGCAACCAAATCAAGGCCCCGATGATGTCTCGATGGCCTCCTCTGACCCTCGAGCACGTCCAGGCCAACGACGAAACCCGGAGGATAGGCGGAAAGGAGACGTGTACATTGTCGAGCAGCGCCGCGACGACCTCCGCCGGACTGACGGGTGCGACGGGCCCGACGTCGACGAGCCCGCACTTGGTATTGGCAGGCGCCGACCTTTAAAAGTTGTCTGCCCTGCCTTTACCCGTGAGCTGCGACGAGTCCATTGGCCGTCCGTTCGCACGTTCAAGCCAAAGATACCTGAGAAGTACGATGGGAGGCTGAACCCGGCAGGGTTCCTGAGCATCTACGCCATCGCTGTTCAAGCTGCCACGGGAAGAGATGAGAAGGTGTTATCCAACTACTTCCCATTGGCCCTCAAGTCCAATGTGACGTCTTGGCTGATGCACCTGTCGAAGAACTCCATTTTGTCGTGGGTAGACCTGTGCCACAAGTTCATCGGTGCCTTCACCGATGGCCACCAGGAGCCGGGCCGACCCAACGACATGCCTCCAACAGAAGGAAGAGAAACCCTCTGTAAGTATTTATAGAGATTCAGCAAAGTTCATAGAAATATTCCAAATATCCATCCAGCAGCTGTGATAGCTGCCTTCCAGTCCAATATGCGCAACCGCCGGATTCATTCTAAGATGAACGTGCGGTTGCCCAAGATATGAAGGAGTTGTATACCCTAGTGGATAAGTGTGTTCAGATGAAGGAGGGAAGGAAGTTGCCCGGAGAGGAAGATTGCATCAATGTTGATTCAGATGATGATGATGAATCACCCAGTCACAAGAAGAGCAAAAAGCACCGTAAGAAGCGGAGGGATAAGGCAGTGATGACTGTTGAAGGATCAGGCACCCCTAGTACCGGCAAGATCACCAAGGCCGAGGTCCCCGGCAAGGAGGCTGCCGTGTGCGCTGATTGCGGAGAAGCTGCGGCTGCTGAGAAGGCCGGGAAGGGCGATGGGTCGTACTGCAAGATCCATCGGACCAAGGGCCACGACCTTCAAGAGTGCTATCAGGTTGAGCAGTTGGTCAAGAGACAGAGAGCTGAGTATGAGAAGCGTGACCAGGACAAAGGTCAGAATGCCGCTGGCGGCAAGGGCTGAGGCGGTGAAGCAAATCACCCCGGCAAACCCTTTCGGAGCAAAGGAAAACCCGCCAGGGATCAGGTGAAGGAAACCAGTGATGATGAGAGTGATGGAGGGGATGAAGAGGAAACCATTGAGCAAGAGTTTCAGAAGGCCACCGATGCCCTGTGCGTTGACGGGGGTGCATCTCTGCAGACCTCTCACCGCCAGCTCAAGCGGTGGGCACGAGAAGTCAATGCCGTGGAACCAGCACTAGAGGCCCAGAAGCCGCTCAAATGGTCCCATACGCCCATCATATTTGACGAGGAGGATCATCCTAGTTGTACCACTGCGGTAGGGTGCCTGCCATTGTTGGTTTCTCCAGCAATTCACAACCTCGAGGTCACGAAGATGTTGGTGGACAGCAGGGCCGGACTGAATCTAATTTCCCCAGGAGTTATCAGCAAGCTTCAGATATCAGAGGAAGAGCTAGAGGTTACTAGCATGTTTCAAGGAGTTAATCCCGGCAGGAGTCATCCTAAGGGAAAGATCACGTTGCTGGTAGTTTTTGGTGGAGAACTGAACTACCAGACTGAGAAGATAGTGTTTAACGTGGTTGATCTCCCCCTGCCGTACAATGGGATTCTCAGATGCCCGACTCTGGCTAAATTCATGGCGGCATCCCACTATGCCTACAACACCCTGAAGATGCCTGGTGTCAGTGTCAAAACTGGCGGATCTCGGGTAGGGGGTCCCGAACTATGCGTCTAAGGCTAATGGTAACAGGAGGCGGGGGACACGATGTTTACCCAAGTTCGGGCCCTGTCTATGGAGGTAATACCCTACTTCCTGCTTGATTGATCTTGATGATATGAGTATTACAGGAGTTGATCTACCACGAGATCATAGAGGCTAAACCCTAGAAGCTAGCCTGTGATTATGATTGTTCTTGTCCTACGGACTAAACCCTCCGGCTTATATAGACACCGGAGGGGGCTAGGGTTACATCAGGTCGATTACAGAGAAGGGAATCTACATATCCGAATTGCCAAGCTTGCCTTCCACGCAAAGCAGAGTCCCACCCGGACATGGGACAAAGTCTTCAATCTTGTATCTTCATAGTCCAATAGTCCGGCTGGCCGACGACCCACTAATCCAGGACTCCCTCAGTAGCCCCCGAACCAGGCTTCAATGACGATGAGTCTGGCACGCAGATTGTCTTCGGCATTGCAAGGCGGGTTCCTTCTCCGAATTCTCCAGAGTACCTGTGGTAAAGAGGAGTGTCCGACTTCCCATTTAATGTTGCACTCATCGGCTTTTGTACCTTAATAGTGTCAGCCTCCACGCGTCGAGCGAATGCGAGAAGCCAGAGCATTTTTACACTTGCCACCCTGACCATGTAACTAAATCTCCTATTAAAGAGACGGGGATCCTCAGATCCAAATCGCACCATCTTCCCCAAGCGAGGATTCATCAGAGCGCGCCCGAAAAAACCATCCCATCATGGCTGGCCACCGCAGATCCTCCTCTCGCCCCCATAGCGCCAAGCCAGGTGATTGGGAGAAGTGTACCATATCCAACGGCCAATTGGTGAAGTTGCAGATGCAGGGGTTTCTTCCACCTGCATATCTTGTCCCCGTTCGAGCCAGATTAGCCACTTTTGACGACAGGGAGCAAGCGGAGAGTTTTCCCAACCCATCCAGCGGGGAGCGGGTGTGCCTTGTCCCTTACTTGCTGAGGGGCATCGGGTTTCCAATCCATCCGTTCCTCCATGGACTCCTGGAGTATTACGGCCTCCAGCTGCACAATTTCACCCCTGCCTCCATCCTGCATATCGCAGGTTATGTCGCCCTTTGCGAGTTATTTATGGGTTGCGAAGCTCATTCGAGCTATGGAAGAGGCTGTTCTGTCTCGTCCCTCGCAATCAAGAGGGATCAATATTCCATGTGGGCGGAGCCGAAATATGGCGCATCACCGGGGCCGGATACTTGTCCAACACTCCGAAGAGGACATCTGAAGAGTGGCCTTCCGAGTGGTTTTATATAGAGGACATCTCCCTTCCTGACCCTATCCGAATGGGTCTTCCTGAGTTTAAAAATGCCCCGTTGAGGAAACGTCATAGTTGGCACCCTCGAAGCACCAAGGAGGAAGATAGTAGAGAGGTTCTTCAACTGATGGGCAGGATAAAAATGCTTGCCAGATCTAGATTGACAATAATCGAGGTTATGTCAATATGCATAATGCGGGGGGTGCAGCCGCTCCAGTATCGACGGTGTCCCATGTGGCACTTCAACGGAGAAGACGATGCCACCCACTGCGGTCGGAAAGGTCCGGACTCCGCCACCGCTCTGGCAAAAATACTGTCTGATTTATACAAAGGAGAAGAAGAGGAGTTCATCCGCATTAAGCCACGGGATGGATTTTCCATGTACAACCCCCTAGCTAGGTGAGTTGCTATCTTTTACTCAACTCTATTCATTCCCGCAGTCTTTCATCACAAATATTTACCTCGCTAGTCCATAACAGGAAATGCGGAAAGCTATGAGGGAGGTCCACAGCCTGCCTCCACAGCCAGAGGACCACAACCGGACCCTTGACCCCAAACTCGAAGAAGATCCGGACATATTTGTGGAGCTTGGCGACAGGGTGTTTTACCAAGCGAGCTGTGACAACACCTTGGTGGCCATCATTGCCGACTATCCCGGCCTCCTCCCTGCATCACATGTAAGTAAAACAGGAGACCTATCTTCCGAAAAGGATTCACTCTTTCCACCTTACCCACCACACATGTATTATGCTATTAAGGGAAGGCCATCAGCGTGCCATGCCGATCCCGCGGCGACTCACCAATAAGGGGCATCCAGACCGGGTAGGCTTCTAAAAAGGAAAGCGAGCAGAGACATGGTCGAGCCGCCGTCGAAGAGGTATGGTTTAAAACATGCTCCGTGATTGTTATCTTAAAATATAACAATATCCGCTGTGTCTTGGCAGAAAGAATATTCGTCGGATTGTATCTAGGGATCCTACCCATCACGCCTCTACCGACCGGATTCCAGAACTGGCCTCGGGGGTGGAGGCTAACATGGGGACAACACCAGACGGTCCTCCTATAGAGGATTCGGATAGAATATACGCTACAAATTCCGAGGTGGAGAGCACAATGAATCATCGGCATCAGCGGGCCGCACTCCGCGACCCTAGTTTTTCCGAAGAGGCTTTCAATGCCTTCAACTAGGTAGACGCGTACATCCGATCTCCTCAACATGGGCTTGCTAGAGCCACAAACCAGTATTTAAAAGATATACAGGTAAGCAAAATCTGATAATTATGTATATCAGTAGCCCCCGAGACTTGAAACAGTTGTTACAACTGATTTAAGGATCATTGTATGAATAGGTTCTTGCAGAGAAGAATACCCATTTGTCTCAAGATCTGGAGAAGTGTAAAGCCCAGCTGAGGGCCGCAACTGCCGAAATGGAGGAATCCAAGAAGGCCTCATCTGGTAATATTTCTCTCGATTGAGAAAAAAAGTAATATCGTGTTCCATTTAGTGTTCAGCACGTTGCAGATCTAACAATAGATTCCGTAGACAATCCCAGAGTGAATCCGAAGATCCTACAAGAGGATGAACAAAGAGCTCAACGACAACTAGAGGCTGGCGAGCGTGTACTTACAAGGGTCCGGCAGGAGAAAAATGATCTCCAGGATGCCAATACCCGGCTGAGCGTAGAATTGAAAGATGTTCGGGCCCAGCTAGCTGACTCCGTGAAGGAGAATAGAATGCTTCAACGCGGCATTTTTAGTATGTGCTCAAACGAACATTTATATAGTTCGACGAAGAAATGGGCTAACAGAGTTATGTCTGTAGGTATGTTGACTGGTCGTCCCGAAGAGGAGATGCCCGGATCCTCAGGCGATCTTCTGCAAGAGCTTTCGCAACTGCACAAACAAGTTCGACAGGTGATGCAGGGTGTCGCCAAGGCCTTGTGGCCATCCTCCTCCCTGCCAGGAAGCATGGGGGAGCTTGTACAGCTGCTCAAGGGAGCACGACGGCGTTTCCGACTATGGAAGATATCTGCCTGTCAACAAGGTGCGAGGGAGGCTTGGGCCATGGTAAAAACACGGTATACCAAGCTCGATCCGAATCACATGGCCCGGGTCGGACCTGTAGGGTCACATGGGAAGGAGATTCCCGTTAGTCTGGTATATGACCAGGTAGGATTAGCCGCAAAGTATTCCCAACAGGATTGTAGGCTAGACAACCTATTGGATGGCATAGAAGAAGAAGTATGCGAGTCTAAGTGACTATGTACTCCAATTGACATATTTGTCCCTAGCCAGATTGTAAATCATTTGTCATGGCGGACCTTTTTGCTTCAGTCTCCGAACCCGACAGTCCGGAGTGTTTCTGAATACCGGCTCAGTTATATAAACCGGGGTACGTGTGGAAACCAGGCGTAGGGATCATAATTGCTTGAACAGACAAGTACCCAACTAGCTATGTTATATTACATGGATAGTAAGAAACATCTTCCAGGGAGAATAGTTCCGTTAAGGGTTCCTTTCCCTGGGTACGCATGCATTAATGTGCATGTCCGAACTACGAGCAAAAACATAGTATATTCAACATCTGGGGGTTTGTATTGTAATAGGTAAAAACATCTTTAGTTCACCGACCGAATATTCCATTAAGAACACTAGCTTTCGGCTTCACCCAGTCTGAGGTACACGTCCGAAGTACCCGGCAGTAACAATAGCAGAGGTGCTCCCCTTATGCCCCTAGCCGAACTAATGGGAACGTAGGGCATAAACATAGGAGCCGGGCAACCCATCTTGGCCAAAACTTAAGTCATATCGATGCATATAATGGTGAAGAAAAGGTACATATGGGAAAGGGACACATATGCAGTGGGCGTGATGCCCGGAAGATAATTATATTAAGCTTCTGTATGAGAAGCCCCCAGGTATAGTGAGCGCGCATACTTGAGGATTAGCACGTCAAGAGTGTGTAGTCGAGTCACACTTAAGGCCTTAGATCCATAAAAAGAAATAGAGAGGATATAACTAAAAAGTAAAAAAAGGCGGAGGGAAGGAGACAAACAAAGAGTTTGGCGCTCGGCGTAGAATCTTCGGAGTCTGGTCGCGTTCCATGGGTTCGGCTCAAGTCGATAATCTGATGCATCACGCAGGCGGTACGCTCCTCCGGTGAGAACTTTGTCAATGATGAAGGGACCCTCCCACTTGGGCTTGAGCTTGTCCTTTTTCTTCTTCGGTAGGCGTAGAACGAGTTCACCAATGTTATAAGTTTTGGCCCGTACTTCTCTGCTTTGATACTTGCGAGCCTGTTCCTGATAAAATGTGGAACGGGCTTTTGCAACGTCGTGCTCCTCCTCCAGGGCATCTAAACTGTCCTGCCGATCAAGCTCGGCTTCTCTCTCTTCGTACATGCGCACTCGAGGTGAGTCATGAATAATATCACAGGGCAATACTGCCTCTGCGCCGTACACCATGAAGAAGGGTGTGTATCCGGTAGTGCGATTTGGTGTGGTCCGCAGCCCCCATAGTACAGAGTCAAGCTCCTCGACCCAGTGCGTGTCTGATTCCTTCAGAGATCGCACTAGTCTGGGTTTGATGCCACTCATAATAAGAATGTTTACTCATTCGACTTGACCGTTTGTTTGCGGGTGATAGACAGAGGCGTAATCGAGCTTAATGCCCATGTTGCCGCACCAGGTTTTCACCTCATCGGCTGTGATTGAGCCATTATCGGTGATGATGCTGTGGGAGACACCATAACGGTGCACGACCCCTGATATGACGTCTATCATTGGTCCGGATTCGGCTGTTTTAACTGGTTTGGCCTCTATCCATTTGGTGAATTTATCCACCATGGCCAACATGTATTTTTTTTTCTTATGGCTTCCTCCTTTAAGGGGTCCGACCATATCGAGCCCCCAGACTGCAAAGGGCCAAGTTATGGGGATTGTTTGGAGAGCGGTGGCGGCATATGGCTTTGGTTGGCAAAGAGCTGGCAACTGACGCAATGTTGGACGAGGTCCTGTGCGTCTGCTCGGGCTGTCGGCTAGTAGAAACCTATACGGAAGGCCTTGCTTACAAGGGCCCGATCTGCGGCGTGGTGGCCGCCAAGTCCAGCATGAATTTCGGCCAAGAGCTGTCGCCCTTCCTCTTCGGAGATACATCTTTGAAGTACTCCGGTAGCGCTTTTCTTATAAAGCTCTCCCTTGCGGACCTTGTAGGCTTTAGATTGCCGCACAATGTAGCGTGCCTCATTTTGATCCTCAGGGAGTTCTTGCCTATTTAGGTAGGCTAAGAAGGGTTCGGTCCATGGGGTGATGACAACCATGATCATATGGGCCGAAGATGTTACTTCGGTGGCAGAGCCTCTGATTATGTCAGTGTGTTTGGGATCTGGGGTTGTGGTCGGATCCAGACTAGTATTGCCAGTTTCCCCTTGCCACACCACAGATGGCTTGAACAGCCTTTCCAAGAAGATGTTAGGTGGGACGGGGTCGCGCTTAGCGCTGATGCGGGCAAGGATATCCGCCGCCTGATTGTTTTCTCGAACCAGATGATGAAATCTGAGCCCCTCGAATCGAGCTGACATTTGGAGGACGACATTACAATAAGCCGCCATTTTCGGATCCTTGGCATCGAAGTCTCCATTTATTTGAGATATTATGAGGTTCGAATCCCCACGCAGTTTTAGGCATTGGTTGCCCATGGAGACAGCCATCCGAAGGCCATACAACAGAGCCTTGTATTCGGCTGCATTGTTAGAGTCTGTGTATAGTATTTGGAGTATGTATTGGACTGTATCTCCGGTGGGGTATGTCAAGACAATGCCCGCTCCCAGACCAGCTAGCATTTTAGAGCCGTCAAAGTGCATGATCCAATTGAAGTATGCGCCGTACTCTTTAGAGAATTCGGCTTCTGTCCATTCGGCGACGAAGTCAGCCAGTACTTGCGATTTAATGGCTCGCCGTGGTTTATATGAAATGTCGAACGGGAGGAGCTCGATGGCCCATTTAGCAATCCGGCCCGTGGCATCGCGGTTATTTATTATATCGTTGAGTGGTACTTCGGAGGCCACCGTGATTGAACACTCTAGAAAGTAGTGTCGTAGTTTCCAGGATGCCATGAAGACCACGTATGCTATCTTTTGATAATGTGGTTACCATGACTTGCATGGCGTGAGGACAGTGGATACGCAGTATACCGGCTTTTGAAGTGGGAACTTATGTCCGTCCTCCTCTCGTTCGACGACGAGCACAACGCTTACAACTTGGTGTGTTGCAGCTATATATAACAACATGAGTTCACCAATGTTTGGTGCGACTAGGATTGGTTTGCTGGCCAGGAGGGCCTTTATTTCTTCCAGTCTAGCCATCCCTGCGTCCGTCCACTCGAAGTGTTTGGTGCGTCGAAGAAGGCGATAAAGAGGTAGTGCCTTTTCTCCCAATCGGGAGATAAAGCACCTTAAGGCAGCCACACATCCAGTAAATTTCTGGATTTGCTTGAGGTCTGTTGGGGTAGCCAACTGTGACAAAGCTCAGATTTTAGCCGGGTTTGCTTCAACTCCTCTATTGGAAATGATGAAGGCCAACAGCTTTCCGGCGGGAACGCCAAAAACACATTTTTCCGGATTGAGCTTGATGTCATATGTTCGGAGGTTGTCGAACGTGAGCTTCAGGCTGTCTATTAAGATTCGACGTGTCTGGTCTTGATGACCACATCGTCTACGTATGCCTCAACTGTTTTGCCGATTTGTTTTTCCAGGCATGTCTGAATCATGCGTTGGTAGGTTGCACTGGCGTTTTTGAGCCCGAAAGGCATGGTGTTGAAACAGAAAGGGCCGTATGGGGTGATAAATGCCGTTGCGGCTTGATCGGGTTCCGCCATTTTAATTTGATGGTATCCGGAGTATGCGTCTGATGTCTACTACACAACCTTCTTCTTGTAGACATTGTTGGGCCTGCAAGTGCACAGGTTTGTAGGACAGTAGCAAATTTCCCTCAAGTGGATGACCTAAGGTTTATCAATCCATATGAGGCATAGGATGAAGATGGTCTCTCTCAAACAACCCTGCAACCAAATAACAAAGGGTCTCTTGTGTCCCCAACCCACCCAATACAATGGTAAATTGTATAGGTGCACTAGTTCAGCGAAGAGATGAAGATACAAGTGCAAAATAGATAGTATATAAAGGTTTTTGTAATCTGAAAATATAAAAACAGCAAGGTAACAAGTGGTAAAAGTGAGCGTAAACGGTATTGCAATGATAGGAAACAAGGCCTAGGGTTCATACTTTCACTAGTGCAAGTTCTCTCAACAATAATAACATAGATAGATATATAACAAGCCCTCAACACGCAACAAAGAGTCACTCCAAAGCCACTAATAGGGGAGAACAAACGTAGATATGATGGTAGGGTACGAAACCACCTCAAAGTTATTCGTTCGGATCGATCTATAAAAGAGTTTGTACTAGAATAACACCTTAAGACACAAATCAACCCAAACCCTAATGTCACCTAGATACTCCATTGTCACCTCAAGTATCCGTGGGCATGATTATACGATATGCATCACACAATCTCAGATTCATCCAACCAACATAAAAGTACTTCAAAGAGTGCCCCAAAGCTAGTACCGGAGAGTCAAGAACGTGTGCCAACCCCTATGCATAGGTTCCCAATGTCACGAAACCCGCAAGTTGATCACCAAAACATACATCAAGTGGCACATGATATCCCATTGTCACCACAGATAATCACGGCAATACATACATCAAGTGTTCTCATAAAGACTCAATCCGATAAGATAACTTCAAAGGGGAAACTCAATTCATCACAAGAGAGTAGAGGGGGAGAAACATCATAAGATCCAACTACAATAGCAAAGCTCGGGATACATCAAGATCGTGCCATAGAGGGAACACAAGAGAGAGAGATCAAACACATAGCTACTGGTACATACCCTCAGCCCCGAGGGTGAACTACTCCCTCCTCGTCATGGATATCACCGGGATGATGAAGATGGCCACCGGTGATGGGATCCCCCTCCGACAGGGTGCTGGAACAGGGTCCCGATTGGTTTTTGGTGGCTACAGAGGCTTGCGGCGGCAGAACTCCCGATCTCTCTTCTGTTTTGGAAGTTTTAGGGTACGTAGGTATATATAGGTGCAAGGGGTATGTCGGTGGACCTCCGGGGTGCTCACGAGGCAGGGGGCGCGCCCAGGGGGGGGAGCGCCCGCACCCTCATGGGCACCCCGGGACTCCCCTGACGTGCACTCCAAGTCCATCAGGTTGCTTTCCTTCCAAAAATAACTTCTCCAGTTGATTTCGTTCCGTTTTGACTCCGTCTGATATTCCTTTTCCTCGAAACACTGAAATAGGCATAAAACAGCAAATCTGGGCTGGGCCTCCGGTTAATAGGTTAGTCCCAAAAATAATATAAAAGTGGATAATAAAGCCCAATATTGCCTAAAACAGTGGATAAAGTAGCATGGAGCAATCAAAAATTATAGATACGTTGGAGACGTATCAAGCATCCCCAAGCTTAATTCCTGCTCGTCCTCAAGTAGGTAAATGATAAAAAAGGTTTTTTGATGCGGAGTGATACATTGGCATAATCTCAATGTAAATCTTCTTAATTGTAGTATGAATATTCAGATCCATAAGATTCAAGACAAAAGTTCATATTGACACAAAAATAATAATACTTCAAGCATACTAATCAAAGCAATCATGTCTTCTCAAAATAGCATGGCAAAAGAAAGTTCATCCCTACAAAATCATATAGTTAGGCTATGCTTCATTTTCGTCACACAAAGATGTTCCCAACTTCTATACCCCCGATGACAAGCCAAGCAATTGTTTCATACTCAAATAATCTCAAACTTTTTCAACCTTCACGCAATACATGAGCGTGAGCCATGGATATAACACTATGGGTGGAATAGAGTATGATGATGGGGATTGTGTGGAGAAGACAAAAAAGGAGAAAGTCTCACATTGACGAGGATAATCAACGGGCTATGGAGATGCCCATAAATTGATGTCAACATGAGGAGTAGGGATTGCCATGCAACGGATGCACTAGAGCTATTAATGCTCAACAAAAGAAAACTAGTGGGTGTGCATCCAACTTGCTTGCTCACGAAGACCTAGGGCATTTGAGGAAGCCCATCGTAGGAATATACAAGCCAAGTTCTATAATGAAAAATTCCCACTAGTATATGAAAGTGATAACACATGAGACACTCTACATGAAGAACAATGTGCTACTTTGAAGAACAATATATGAGACTCACTACATGAAGAACAAGGTGCTACTTTGAAGCACAAGTGTGGAAAAAGAGATAGTAGCATTGCCCTTTTTTCTTTTATTTTTTTTCCTTTTCTTTTTTTGGGCCTTTCCTTTTTTTTCTTTTGGCCTTTCTTCTTTTGTTTCCCTTTTTTTGGGCAATGCTCTAATAATGATGATCATCACACTTCTATTGATTACAACATAAGGATTACAACTCGAAACTTAGAACAAGATATGACTCTATATGAATGCCTCCGGCGGTGTACCGGGATGGTGCAATGAATCAAGAGTGACATGTATGAAAAATAATGCATGGTGGCTTTGCCACAAATACGATGTCAACTACATGATCATGCAATGGCAATATGACAAAAGTAATGTATGTCATGATGATGATGATGGAAGTTGCATGGCAATATATCTCGGAATGGCTATGGAAATGCCATAAATAGGTAGGTATGGTGGCTGTTTTGAGGAAGATATAAGGATGTTTATGTGTGATAGAGCGTATCATATCACGGGGTTTGGATGCACCGGCGAAGTTTGCACCAACTCACAAGGTGAGAAAGGGCAATGCACGGTACCGAAGAGGCTAGCAATGGCGGAAAGGTGAGAGTGCGTATAATCCATGGACTCAACATTAGTCAAAAGAACTCATATACTTATTGCAAAAATTTAGAAGTCATCAAAAATAAGTACTACGCGCATGCTCCTAGGGGGATAGATTGGTAGGAAAAGACCATCGCTCGTCCCCGACCGCCACTCATAAGGATGCACAAGCCAGGTACACTTCATGTTTCAAATTTGTTACACAACTTTAACCATATGTGCATGCTACGGGACTTGCAAACTTCAACACAAGCATTTCTCAAATTCACAATCACCCAACTAGCATGACTTTGATATTATCACCTCCATATCTCAAAACAATTATCAAGCATCAAACTTATCTTAGTATTCAACGCACTCAAAAGAAAGTTTCACATATCTTGAATACCAAGTATATTAACATTAAGAGAATTACCATGCTATTAACGACTCTCAAAATAATCTAAGTGAAGCATGAGAGACCAATAGTTTCTTTAAAACAAATCCACCACCGTGCTCTAAAAGATATAAGTGAAGTACTAGAGCAATAACAAAAACTACTCCGAAAGATATAAGTGAAGATCAATGAGTAGTCGAATAATTATGCAACTATGCAAAGACTCTATCTCATTAAAGGATTTCAGATCTTGATACTTTATTCAAACAGCAAGCAAAGCTAAAGAAAACTACAATGCAAGGATAGCACAACTCATGTGAAGAAGCAAAACCATATCATTCTCTACTGTAACAAATCACCAAAATTATTATTCAACATTGCATACTAAATGCCTCTGTATATTTAACACTCCTATCATCAAATAGAATCATTAAACAAGCAAACATATGCAAACAATGCAATTATAACAGCAATCTGCCAACACAGTACAGTCTGTAAAGAATGCAAGAGTATCAATAATACCCTGACTCCAAAAATTATGAACTAAAATTCCCACTGTAATAAATTTATCAGAGCTCAATATGCAAAAAGATTCAACGTTAGACCATTCTCTGACTTTTCTAGACAATTTTTGCAACACCGGTAAACTTTCTGTTTTCAAACAGCAACATGCATACTAGCAAAATAAGCATGGCAAAGGCTATCCTTGACTTTTTTTATTGAAACTAAAGATGCAAAACACTATTCTAACTAACAGCAATTAAAACTAACAAGATATAATGACGCTCCAAGCAAAACACATATCATGTGGTGAATAAAAATATAGCTCCAAGTAAAGTTACCGATGAACGAAGACGAAAGAGGGGACGCCTTCCGGGGCATCCCCAAGCTTAGGCTCTTGGTTGTCCTTGAATATTTCCTTGAGGTGCCTTGGGAATCCCCAAGCTTAGGATCTTGCGACTCCTTATTCCATAGTCCATTGAATCTTTACCCAAAACTTGAAAACTTCAACCACACAAAACTCAAAACAAAACTCGTAAGCTCCATTAGTATAAGAAAATAAAACCACCACTTAGGTACTGTAATGAACACATTCTAAATTCATATTGGTGTAATATCTACTGTACTCCAACTTATCTATGGTTCATACCCTCCGATACTACTCATAGATGCATCAAAATAAGCAAACAACACATAGAAAACAGAATCTATCAAAAACAGAACAGTCTGTAGTAATCTGTATCAAACGTATACTTCTGGAACCCCAAAAATTATTAAATAAATTTCTGGACCTGATAAATTTGTCTATTAATCATCTGCAAAAAGAATCAACCTAAAATCACTCTCCAGTAAAAAATGGCAGATAATCTCGTGAGCGCTAAAGTTTCTGTTTTTACAGCAAGATCACATAAACTTCACCCAAGTCTTCCCAAAGGTTCTACTTGACACTTTATTGAAACAAAAGCTATAAAACATGATTACTACAGTAGCATAATCATGTGTACACACAAAAACAGTAAGGATAAATATTGGGTTGTCTCCCAAAAAGCGCTTTTCTTTAATGCCTTTCTAGCTAGGCATGATGATGACAATGATGCTCACATAAAAGATAAGAATTGAAACATAACGGGAGCATCATGAAGAATATGACTAGCACATTTAAGTCTAACCCACTTCCTATGCATAGGGATTTTGTGAGCAAACAACTTATGGGAACAATAATCAACTAGCATAGGGAAGTAAAACAAGCATAACTTCAAGATTTTCAACACATAGAGAGGAAACTTGACATTATTGCAATTCCTACAAGCATATGTTCCTCTCTTATAATAATTTTCAGTAGCATCATGAATGAATTCAACAATATAACCAGAACCTAAAGCATTCTTTTCATGATCTACAAGCATAGAAAATTTACTACTCTCAACATAAGCAAATTTCTTCTCATGAATAGTAGTGGGAGCAAACTCAACAAAATAACTATCATGTGATTGAAAATTAAGATCAAGATGACAAGTTTCATGGTTATCATTATTCTTTAAAGCATATGTGTCATCACAATAATCATCATAGATAGGAGGCATGCTTTCGTCATAGTAAATTTGCTCATCAAAGCTTGGGGGACAAAAAATATCATCTCCATCAAACATAGCTTCCCCAAGCTTGTGGCTTTGCATATCATTAGCATCATGGATATTCAAGGAATTCATACTAACAACATTGCAATCATGGTCATCATATAAAAACATTCTATAGATTTCTTCTTCTAGCACTTGAGCACAATTATCCTTTCCATCATACTCACGAAAGATATTAAAAAGGTGAAGCGTATGAGACAAACTCAATTCCATTTTTTTGTAGTTTTGTTTATAAACTAAACTAGTGCTAAAACAAGAAACAAAAATATTCGATTGCAAGATCTAAAGATATACTTCAAGCGCTAACCTCCCCGGCAACGGCGCCAGAAAAGATCTTGATGTCTACTACACAACCTTCTTCTTGTAGACGTTGTTGGGCCTGCAAGTGCACAGGTTTGTAGGACAGTAGCAAATTTCCCTCAAGTGGATGACCTAAGGTTTATCAATCCGTAGGAGGCATAGGATGAAGATGGTCTCTCTCAAACAACCCTGCAACCAAATAACAAAGAGTCTCTTGTGTCCCCAACACACCCAATACAATGGTAAATTGTATAGGTGCACTAGTTCGGTGAAGAGATGAAGATACAAGTGCAAAATAGATAGTAGATAAAGGTTTTTGTAATCTGAAAATATAAAAACAGCAAGGTAACAAGTGGTAAAAGTGAGCGTAAACGGTATTGCAATGATAGGAAACAAGGCCTAGGGTTCATACTTTCACTAGTGCAAGTTCTCTCAACAATAATATCATAGATAGATAATATAACAAGCCCTCAACATGCAACAAAGAGTCACTCCAAAGCCACTAATAGCGGAGAACAAACGTAGAGATTATGGTAGGGTACGAAACCACCTCAAAGTTATTCGTTCGGATCGATCTATAAAAGAGTTCGTACTAGAATAACACCTTAAGACACAAATCAACCAAAACCCTAATGTCACCTAGATACTCCATTGTCACCTCAAGTGTCCGTGGGCATGATTATACGATATGCATCACACAATCTCAGATTCATCCAACCAACATAAAAGTACTTCAAAGAGTGCCCCAGAGCTAGTACCGGAGAGTCAAGAACGTGTGCCAACCCCTATGCATAGGTTCCCAATGTCACGAAACCCGCAAGTTGATCACCAAAACATACATCAAGTGGCACATGATATCCCATTGTCACCACAGATAATCACGGCAAGACATACATCAACTGTTCTCATAAAGACTCAATCCGATAAGATAACTTCAAAGGGGAAACTCAATTCATCACAAGAGAGTAGAGGGGGAGAAACATCATAAGATCCAACTACAATAGCAAAGCTCGGGATACATCAAGATCGTGCCATAGAGGGAACACAAGAGAGAGAGAGATCAAACACATAGCTACTGGTACATACCCTCAGCCCCGAGGGTGAACTACTCCCTCCTCGTCATGGATAGCGCCGGGATGACGAAGATGGCCATCAGTGATGGGATCCCCCTCCGGCAGGGTGCCGGAACAGGGTCCCGATTGGTTTTTGGTGGCTACAGAGGCTTGTAGCGGCGGAACTCCCAATCTCTCTTCTGTTCTAGAAGTTTTAGGGTACGTAGGTATATATGGGAGCAAGGGGTACGTCGGTAAACCTCCGGGGTGCTCAAGAGGCAGGGGCGCGCCCCGGGGGGGGGGGGGGGGGGCGCCTCCCACCCTCGTGGGCAGCCCGGGACTCCCCTGACATGCACTCCAAGTCCATCAGGTTGCTTTCCTTCCAAAAATAACTTCTCCAGTTGATTTCGTTCCGTTTTGACTCCGTCTGATATTCCTTTTCCTCAAAACACTGAAATAGGCATAAAACAACAAATCTGGGCTGGGCCTCCGGTTAATAGGTTAGTCCCAAAAATAATATAAAAGTGGATAATAAAGCCCAATATTGCCTAAAACAGTGGATAAAGTAGCATGGAGCAACTAAAAATTATAGATACGTTGGAGACGTATCAGCGTCAAGGAAGCACAATGAATCATGTCCTGCGGTAGCGTCCATAATTTGATTGATTCAGGGGAGGGGAAAGGGATCCTTGGGGCAAGCCTTATTGATGTCCTTGAAATCGACACATTGGCGCCAGAATTTGTCCTTCTTTGGTACCATCACCAGGTTTGCTAGCCAGTCCGGGTGTTTTATTTCTCCAATGAATCCGGCCTCGAGTAACTTGGCTAGGTCCTCTCCCATAGCCTGTCGTTTAGGCTCTGAAAAGTGTCGTAGTGTCTGCTTGACCGGCTTGTATCCCTTTAATATGTTGAGACTATGCTCGGCCAGCCTACGTGGGATCCCTGGCATATCTGAAGGGTGCCAGGCGAAGATGTTCCAATTCTCGCGTAAGAACGCCCGCAGTGCGGCGTCGATTGTGGGGTTCAGCTATGCCCCGATGGATGCTGTTTTTGTAGAGTTCGTTGGGTGGACTTGGAATTTGACTATTTCGTCCGCTGGTTTGAAAGAGGTGGACTTGGATCGCTTATCGAGTATCACGTTGTCCCTATCCACTGTGGAGCATAATGCAGTTAATTCTTCGGTCGCAAGGGCTTCGGATAATGCCTCAAGGGCCAGGGCGGCGGTTTTATTTTCGGCGCGGAGTGCTATGTCCAGATCACTGGCTAGAGTGATGATTCCGTTGGGCCCGGGCATTTGAGCTTCATGTACCCATAATGGGGTATAGCTTGGAAGCTCGTGAATGCGTCCTGCCCTAAAAGGGCGTGGTATCCACTACTGGATGGGGCCACTTGGAATGTTATCTCTTCGGACCTGTAATTTTCCGGTGTGCCGAATACCACATCAAGTGTGATTTTTCTGGCACATCGTGCCTCCCGACTAGGGATAATCCCTCGGAAGGTCATGCTTCTTTGCTCAATGCGGCTCTTGTCTATTTCCATTTTGTTGAGGGTTTCCTCGTAGATGAGGTTTAATTCGTTGCCGTCGTCCATGAGCACTTTAGTAAGCCGAAAGCCGTCCACAATTGGACTAAGGACCAAAGCGGCTAGTGCTCGGACTGCTCGGAATTGAGGTTCGTCATTGGCATTAAAGGTTATAGCTGTGTCGTTCCAGGGATTTATTGCTGCAATGTGGCAGACATCGGCGGGGCCGTGGAGTGCTCTCTTGCGCATGTTATTCGAGGCGAAAGTCTCGAAGACCGTCAACACTTATTGTTGTTTTCTGCGGGATGGTGCTCTATGGTATTGTTGATGAGGAGATCCTCGCTGCTCTTGGCTACCTGCCGAAGTATCCAACATGCTTTAGGGCTGTGTGTTGGTATGGTATCCGGTGTGGTGTGAATTTAGCATGGCTTGTTGAGCCATCCCTCCAATACGGTTCCACGCCCTATAGTGGCCTTTGGTTTCTTTGTGATTGGATCGGGTGACTTGCGAGAGTGCACCCTTTTGGTTCAGACGAGGGATTTAGTGAGAGCCGGAGGATCCCAGAATGTTGCCTAGGTTTTCCAGGCGCTTTCCATCGCACAGTACTTCTATACTATGCCGCCAAGTCGGCGAAGCGTGATATGTCACGGCGACTTATGGCGTTAAGGATGCCCTTGTCTATGCAATTTTTGCAAAAGAATGAGATTGCGTCTTCCTCGTGACAATCCTTAACCTTGCTCATTACAAGGAGGAATCTGGGCCCAAAAGTGACGTACCATCTCTTGGGATTGTTGTCTAATGTGGGAAAGATCACTTGTATCTCAATACAAAAAAAAGACACATTCATGACATTTTGGGCCGAACGAATTTTTTTCTGTCATACATATGACACTTCTATGACGATGATTGTGACAAAACCCGGTATCATCATAGATGTGGTGGGCTCCTACTTCTATGACAAAAAATCTTGACAGAAAATGGGCTTTTCATCCTGGGCGGGCCGGAGACGCAGCTGCATGACATTCTTTGGGCCGTCCATGACCGAAAAAACAGTGGTAGAAGCGAGGGCGAGGAAATTTTTTGTGAGTTCTCGGTTACGGTGGGCGGTCGGGGGCCGAGCGATGCGTGTTTCTCTCGTACAGTACGCGCGTGTGTGCGAGGCGTTGGCTCTAACTGAACCCGAGCGAGGCGTTGGCTCTAACTGAACCCGAGTGATTGCACTGCAGGCTACGCGTTACTGAACCCGAGCGATCGATCGATGACTGTTAACTGAACCCGATCGAGTGATTCCTTCGCTACTGCTGCTAACTGAAGCCGATCAATGCTGCCTCTCTGGATGAACAGTGATGTTGCGCGGGGGGGGGGGGGGTTGGATGAATAGTGAGCGGTGGGAGTGGATGAACAGGACCCACGGCGTTGCCTCTGGATGAACAGGACCCCGATCGATCGAGCCGGTTGGGGCTGGATGAACAGGACCCGTGGAGGGCTGGTTGAACAGGACGACCGCGTGGAGGGCTGGATGAATAGTAGACGATGGAGGGGTGGATGAACAGTAGCCTGTGGAGGGGTGGTTGAACAGGAGCCCGTGGAGAGGGGTGGTTGAACAGTAGCCGATGGAGTAGCGCGCGGTGGAGGCTGGATGAACAGGAGCCCGTGGATGAACAATCATAGGTGGAGGCTGGAGGAGGTCGACTGTGGATGAACAGTAGCCCGTGGAGGCTGGAGGAGGTCGACGGTGGAGATGAACAGTATCCCGTGGAGTCCCGTTTTGCGGTACGCCACACCCCTCCCGATAAACAGGACCCCCGTTTTGACCATAGTGCTCCAACAAAAGTCCGTTTTGTCCGTTTTGCGGTACGCCACACCCCTCCCTGTCAACAGGACCCCCGTTTCGACCGTAGGAGGTCCGTTTCCTTCGTTCTACTGTACGCCACAGCCCTCCCGATGAATAGGATCCCGTTTCGAATGTGGCCGGTCGAACACAAGGCCGTTTCCTCTGTTCTGCGGTACGCCAGGCCTCGTTTCCGTCACCTGTTCCGTCCAAGCCCTCCCGATGAACACGACCACGCATTCTGTTCCGACCCAGCCGGTTGGCTCCCACGCGTTCCGTTGCCTCCAGATGAACACGACGCATTCCGTTGCCTCCCCATGAACACGACGCATTCCGTTGCCTCCCCATGAACACGATGACGATGTTGTTTCTCTGTTCCAACCCAGCCATGTACACGAGCCCTGGCCGTACGTATGCGCGAGTAGGCGTTCAAGACCCTGCCTGTATGTACACATACGTGGTTGTATTTTCTTTCTTGCACCCTGGCCGCTGTACGTATGTGTACGTGCTACGTGCACGCCTCTACTACGACACGTGCGCACCTCTACATCGACCAGTATATATGTACGTACACGTTCGCGACGAGAATGACAACTCTACGTACGCTTCGACCAGGCGGTTCCCAACTGTCAGGCACTTCCTTGCGTCCGAAGATGTAGCTGGTGGGTCCCAGCAGTCAGGGGGGCGAATCGTTTTTTTTGCCCAGACGCACTTCCTTGTGTGCGAAGATGTAGCTGCTGGGTCCCAGCAGTCAGGGGGCGAATCATTTTTTTTGCCCAAATGCACTTCCTTGCATGCGAAGATGTAGCTGGTGGGTCCCAGCAGTCAGGGGGCTGAATGGTTTTTTTTGCCCGGACGCACTTCCTTGCGTGCGAAGATGTAGCTGGTGGGTCCCAGCAGTTAGGGGGCGAATCGTTTTTTTGCCCGGACGCACTTCCTTGCATGCGAAGATGTAGCTGGTGGGTCCCAGCAGTCAGGGGGAAACGTTTTTTTCACAAAATACAGTGGCCCGTCCGGTGGGTCCCAGCTGTCAGGTGGAGGAATCATTATTTTCCGCGTAATAAGGAGGCACTTCCTTGCTGCGGCCGTGGACCCAGCTGTCAGCCTCTCTACATACAGTCCACATCCGATGGAAGTCATTCCTTGACCACGTTGGCCAGGCCGCGCCGAGAGCACCACGGCGATGGACGACGGCGAGGCCTAGGAAGGGGATGACGCGGAGCCGGGGAAGACGCGACAGTGGAAGCTCGTGCGGAGAGGAGTACGCGGGTTCACTGGTTCGGCTGCGGTGTGAGGCTACCGTCGCCGCAGGTCCTGGCCAGCGGTGGGAATAGTAGGGAGCGGTGAGGCCTCCGCGGCACCACAACCGGCCATGGGAGGCAGGAGCATGTGGCACGATCGGTGCTGCTTTGGGTGGCTGGAGTAAGAAGACCAGAGGTTGAAGAAGCACTACGGCCGTTGGATGGACATCGTACGGTCACTGGAGCTAGAATCGTTCATATTGAAGAAGCAGCACGGCCGTTGGATTAACATCCAACGGTCACTGCTGCTAGAATCGTTTGTGGACTAAGTTAACAAAGCCAAAGTACACGTCAACCTAGTAGACCCACAAGTCCGCCTCCAAATATGTCCCAAAAAACATACAACCCGAAATTTGTAGCCAGATTCAAATTAATTTTAAATCTAAATATACCTTAATTTAAATTCAATGAAATTTTACCCGCACAAAACAATGAAATTTGAAATATCAAAATCCGAAAGAAAATAGTATTTTGGACCTAATTGCATGTTTGCTGTATTTTTTCATTTTACAGCCCATTTATTATTACTTATAGCCCATTTCTTATTACTTATAGCCCATTTTCTAGGCAAAATACATCCCTCCTCGTCTTGAAAGATTTCCGGCCCAGCAGGGTGTAGAAAAGCAAGTAGGCCTATGTTGGTTATTCTGCAAAAAACAAAATAGTTGGCTAGCCATTTTTCAGAATGAAAAAAAAACTGGGTTGGTCATGTGCTAAACATATGAAAAAAGCCTGGGCTAGACGGGCCACGGGTCCCGCATAACCCAGTTGATGCCCTTCTTCGTCCCGAAAAAACAAAATTACTGCGCGCGCTGCTGGGTCCCTACTGTCATCCTCACCATGTACAGTCATCTCCTTATTCCTCTCGGTTGTTGACCATGTTGACAACACCGGAGGGCGGCGCCGTGGCAAGCGAACCAAGGCGGAGGACGATGGTGAGGCCTTGGACGGGAACGAACAGGAGCCGGGGAAGATCACAGCCAGCCGTGGGAGGCAGGAGCAGGCGGTCCTGCCGGTGCTAGTTTGGCTTTGGCGGCTCGAGGAAGAAGAGACTGAAGAAACACGACAGATGTTGAATGTCAATCCAATGGTCAAGGTTGGCACAATCGTTTGTTGACTAAGTGGACACCAAGTAGCATACTTTTTATATATATGAAGAAAACTGCAAGGAAAATGCGTTCGTCTGCCATCCTCCTCACAGGGAACGTTTGCCACATAAGTGACTAGCACCCTTGGTTTTCAACCGAGAGGTCTTGGGTTCAAGTCCCAGGAACTCCCAATTTTGTCCTCCTTCCTTCCTCGCAAAAAAGGGAAAGCAAATCAAAGACTTCGGAAGGCGTACAGAACAAGCTAGTGCCAGTAAAGAGACGTTGCCGAGTTAAAAAAAAAGAGAGACGTGCTCCTATAGCTGATTCGAATCCAAACCTAGACCATGACTATATATGGTGCTATGCTACTCTGCAAGTAATGAAACTGACATATCCAACGTCCGCTTCTCCTCTTCTCTACTTACTCTGTCTAGCATCAGAAGCTCTGGCCGCAGCAACCATGTCGACTGGCTGCTCGTCCACCTGCTCTTCAGCAGGCAACAACCAGATATGCGCCAAGTCGCCACCCGTACCATCGCCTGTGGGTCTCATTACACCCCCGCCGGCACACGCACCGCAGCCGATTGCTCATCGCAACCCGCTGCCGTTGGTGTGGTGCCACTGCTGCAAATCACGCAGAGTCATCCGTCGCGTCTCAACCACAATCCTCAACCCTGGCCGAGTCTTCTACAAATGCCTGAATCATGGGGTAATAATATGTTTAAGTGTTGTTCTGCTGCTTTCAGTTGCTGCTTTTTTTAATAGTTTGGTTGATGATCTTCCAATTTGATTCGTGCAGAAAAGGGAAGATTCGTGTGATTTGTATTTCTGGGAAGTTGCTGATGTGGGGGAATGCAACTACACTGATTATTTAGTTAGTCGAGGAATCCCAATACCAGCTGGTTGGGGAGTTGGACAAGTAACTGAAGGAACGACAGAAGAGGAAGATGCAGAGCAGAAGGTTAAAGATGCAGTTCCTCTGATCATGGCCAAGCAACAGCTGCTGAGCAGCCTTGACGGCAATGAGGAGATGAAAGAGCTTGTGAAGATAATGGGAAAAATCGATGTGCTATGTAGGATGATTATCTCTTTATTTGCAGTGTATGTAGCACTCGTGATGTATTCAGTGGCTACGACATGAGCACTTTGCTGAAACTAGTAATGAATGAAACCTATGTAGCAGGCTGGGCGTAGTGTTGTGAACATCTAATGATTTCTATTAACGGAAATCAGGGGTGAGGGAGTCCTAGATTAGGGAGTGTCCGGATAGCCGAACTATCACCTTTGGCCGGACTCCTGGATTATGAAGATACAAGATTGAAGACTTCGTCCCATGTCCGAATGGGACTTTCCTTGGCGTGGAAGGCAAGCTTGGCGATACGGATATGTAGATCTCCTACCATTGTAACCGACTTTGTGTAACCCTAACCCTCTTCGGTGCCTATATAAACCGGAGGGATTTAGTCCGTAGGACGAACAACAATCATACCATAGGCTAGCTTCTAGGGTTTAGCCTCTCTGATCTCGTGGTAGATCTACTCTTGTACTACCCATATCATCAATATTAATTAAGCAGGAGTAGGGTTTTACCTCCATCGAGAGGGCCCGAACCTGGGTAAAAACATCGTGTCCCTTGTCTCCTGTTCGGGACCCCCTACCCGAGATCCGCCGGTTTTGACACCAACATTGGTGCTTTCATTGAGAGTTCCTCTGTGTCGTCATCTTTAGGCCCGATGGCTCCTCCGGTCATCAACAATGATGCGGTCCAGGGTGAGACTTTTCTCCCCGGACAGATGTTCGTATTCGGCGGCTTTGCACTATGGGCCAATTCGCTTGGCCAGCTGGAGCAGATTGAAAGCTACGCTCCTCGCCATCAGGTCAGATTTGGAAGTTTGAACTACACGGCTGACGTCCACAGAGACTTGATCTTCGATGGATTCGAGCCACAGCCAAGCGCGCCACACTGTCACGATGGGCATGATCTCGCTCTGCCACCAAACAGCGCCCTGGAGGCCGCACCACTGTCCGCTCCGACCCTTAGCTCGGAGCCGACTGCGCCGACCGAGGACGGGTGGCTGGACACCGCCTCGGGGGCTGCAATCTCTACGACGATTGAGCTGAACACCATCCCTGTCCTTTGCAAGGCTCGTAACTCCAAGGTGTCGGACTTCTCTCCGGACTCCGAACCTTCCGTGCCCCTACCAATTGAATCCGATTGGGCGTCGGTCATGGAGTTCACCGCCGCGGACATTTTTCAGCACTAGCCCTTTGGCGACATCCTGAATTCACTAAAGTCTCTCACTTTATCAGGAGAGCCCTGGCTGGACTATGGCCAGGAAGGTTGGGATGCGGACAACGAAGAAATTCAAAGCCCACCCACCACCCACTTTGTAGCCACTGTCGATGATTTAACCGACATGCTCGACTTCGACTCTGAAGACATCGACGGTATGGACGACGATGTAGGAGACGACCAAGAACCAGCGCCTACAGGGCACTGGAAGGCCACCTCGTCATACGACATTTACATGGTGGACATCCCAAAAGATGGGAACGGCGATGGAACAATGGAGGATGACCCCTCCAAGAAACAGCCTAAGCGCCGGCGTCAGCGGCGCCGCTCTAAATCCCGCCACAACAAAAATAGTGATTCCGGCACGGGAGACAATAACACCTCAGAAAGTGCCGAAGACAACCCCCTCCAGCAGGATTCAGCACAGGAGGACGGAGAAGCCAGCCCTCATGAGAGAGCAGCAGGCAGAGAGGTAGAGGACGACAATTACATGCCTCCCTCCGAAGACGAGGCAAGCCTCAGCGACGACGAATTTGTCGTGCCTGAGGGTCCTATCGAACAGGAGCGTTTCAAATACCGGCTTATGGCCACGACAAGCAGCCTCAAGAAAAAGCAGCAACAACTTAGAGCTGATCAAGATTTGCTAGCTGACAGATTGACTGAAGTCCTTGCAGCCGAAGAGTACGAACTCGAACGCCCCTCCAAGAGCTACCCAAAACGCAGGCTGCTACCCCGATTATAGGAGGAAGCACGTAAACCTACATCACCAGCACATGATACGGCCGACCGGACACCTCGTGGCCGCGACAGAGAGGCCTCTCGGCCCTCCACTCAAGCCGCGTTCCGACGCCGCTCAAAAAATACCAAGGCGCGGGAAAATGCGCCAGACCTATGGGATATACTGGATAACAAGGCAAGGCAAACAAGATTGATCTACGGGTCGCGTGGGCGCCCCATGATACGTGATGATAACCATCACGCCGGATATGGCAATTCCGGCCGGGCCGAACACAGTAGACAAAGCTCATTTGAGCTACGTCGTGATATAGCCCAATACAGAGGCGTCGCACACCCACTATGCTTCACAGACAAAGTGACGGATCATCAAATCCCTGAGGGTTTCAAGCCCGTAAACATTGAATGTTACAATGGCACAACAGATCCCGCGGTCTGGATCAAGGACTATCTCCTTCATATCCACATGGCTCGCGGTGATGATCTACATGCCATCAAATACCTCCCACTCAAGCTTAAAGGACCAGCTCGACATTGGCTTAACAGCTTGCCAGCAGAGTCAATTGGTTGTTGGGAAGACCTGGAAGCCGCATTCCTCAACAATTTCCAGGGCACCTATGTGCGACCACCAGACGCCGATGACCTAAGCCACATAATTCAGCAGCCAGAGGAATCGGCCAGACAATTCTTGACACGGTTCCTAAGCAAGAAAAATCAAATCATCGACTGTCCGGATGCAGAGGCCCTTGCAGCCTTCAAACATAACATCCGTGACGAGTGGCTTGCCCGGCAACTAGGACAGGAAAAGCCGAAATCCATGGCAGCCCTCACAACACTCATGACCCGCTTTTGCGCCGGAGAAGACAGCTGGCTAGCTCGTAGTAACAACATGACCAA
The DNA here is from genome assembly GCF_018294505.1 of Triticum aestivum. Lineage (NCBI taxonomy): Eukaryota > Viridiplantae > Streptophyta > Magnoliopsida > Poales > Poaceae > Triticum > Triticum aestivum. Next base: position 466,410,253 of record NC_057813.1, read on the forward strand.
GAGCCCTGGTAATTCGGATACCAAGGTCAGCAATGGCAGGTCGCGTCGCAACAAGCACAAGCGCCGCATTAATGGCGATAATGCTGAGGATACGGCAGTCAATGCCGGATTCAGAGGCTCTAAACCCGGTCAGCGGAAAAAGCCATTCAAAAGAAATACTCCGGGCCCATCCAATTTGGACCGAATACTCGATCGCTCGTGCCAGATACACGGCACCCCCGAAAAACCAGCCAACCACACCAACAGGGATTGTTGGGTGTTCAAGCAGGCAGGCAAGTTACATGCCGAAAACAATGACAAGGAGCTGCATAGCGATGACGAGGAGGAGCCCCGGCTGCCGAACAATAGAGGACAGAAGGGCTTCCCCCTACAAGTGCGAACGGTGAACATGATATATGCAACCCACATACCCAAAAGCGAGCGGAAGCGTGCACTAAGGGACGTATATGCGATGGGGCCAATCGCCCCAAAATTCAACCCGTGGTCCTCTTGCCCGATCACTTTTGATCGAAGGGACCACCCCACTAGCATCCGTCATGGTAGATTTGCCGCATTGGTTCTAGACCCAATCGTTGATGGATTTCACCTCACTAGAGTCCTGATGGACGGCGGCGGTAGCCTGAACCTGCTTTATCAGGATACAGTGTGCAAAATGGGCATAGACCCCTCAAGGATTAAACCCACAAAGACGACCTTTAAAGGCGTCATACCAGGTGTAGAGGCCAACTGTACAGGCCCAATTACACTTGAAGTGGTCTTTGGATCTCCGGATAACTTCCGAAGCGAGGAGTTAATCTTCGACATAGTCCCGTTCCGTAGCGGCTATCACGCACTGCTCGGACGAACCGCATTTGCAAAGTTCAATGCGGTGCCGCACTACGCATACCTCAAGATCAAGATGCTAGGCCCTCGAGGAGTCATTACGGTCAACGGAAACACCGAACGCTCTCTCCAAACGGAGGAGCATACGGCAGCTCTCGCAGCGGAAATACAAAGCAGCCTCTCAAGACAATTCTAGAGTCCGGCTATTAAATGTCCGGACACCTTCAAGCGCGCCCGGAGTAACCTACAACAAGACCGCCCGGCACGTCCCAAGCACGCGTAGCGATGCGGCCCCAACCCCAGCCCTCGCGAAATTGCACAACCAGTACTACGCATACATAATTACGCTCTGGAAATACCATGGGCATAGGGGGAGGGGCATGACCACGACAGGCCCAAAATGCGACTCAACCGCACCAGGGGCTCCCGATTGTGTAATTCTTTTTTCTTACTTTCAGGACTCCTTTATCAAGAAGCCCTGTCCGGCAGTAGAATCGCCGAAGACACGATGCAACAGCCAGGGAAGCAGAAAGCTACGTCGAGTGTCCAGGTGGTCTCTATAACGAGTAGTATACCTGTTTTACATATCATCCCGCAGCTCGCTTCTTGAGGGGGCATGTCAAATAGTCCCGTCCCTTGCTTATCGCACTATTTGTATCGTTCTGCTTTTACCGCAGCTTTTTTGAATAAACAATGCATAGCTTTTGCCTATTATTGCATTCCCCCTTTTTTTTATTATCTATATATGTTCACTTATGACATGTTGCATCCGTACGCTTTGGTACGGCCAAATACACCAGGGGCTTAAGTACCCCAAAATATGGTGTGATAAGTCCGAACGCTTTCAAAAGTGCGGCACCCCAAACTTATAGCATTATATGCATCGGCTCCGAATCATGTCTTGGGTCAATAGTTGGGTTTGCCCGACTCGCATGTTTTGGTACCTTACGTTCCGTTATACCGGCTAAGGTAGCGCTGGGAGAACCATTGCGATTGTGCCCCGGTTGAGCTGGGTTGAGCACCTCAGTGGAGAAAGCTAAAACTGACCATCATGATAGGGCGAGAGCCGGTCGCTATTCGAGAGGTTTTCGAGTCCCTAAATACTTATGCCGCTTAGAGCGAGGAGCCGGCTTTGTCCGGCCCAGGCGTGGATAGCGCCCCGAATTCGGTCTTCCGAATACTAGGGGCTTTGCCGAAATTTAAAATTATAGAATTCTATGGCTAAGTGAGAGTGTTCAAGCATTATAGTCCGGTTGCCTTGTTCGTTGCATTGAGCGCCTCCCTCGAAGGACCCAAGAATGGGAAAAAGAGCGCTCAAGTTTATCCCGAACACCCCAGCACTCGCGGCATGGGGGCAGAAGCCGACGACTCGCCATCTCTCAAATTTAATAAATGGCCGCACAGAAGGTAATATTTTAAATTCACAAGCGTTGCTTAGCGCATATGAACAAGTTTTCAAGCGTATAGGATAACAAATGCGAGTTTACTCAAAAATTACATCTTTGGAGCATTCACCCGCTATAAGGCGGGCATCCTTCAGGACGCCCGCATAATACATCTCGGGCGTGCGTTACTCCCTGCCCGGCGGTGGAGCATCCATCACAAGCTTCTCAGCGTCCATCTTGCCCCAGTGCACTTTAGCACGGGCAAGGGCCCTATGGGCACCTTCGATACAGATGGAGCACTTGACGACTTCAATCCATGGACAGGCGTCCACCAGCCGCCTCACCAGCCCGAAGTAGCTCCTAGGCATGGCTTCCTTAGGCCACAACCGAACTATGAGGCCCTTCATGGCTTGTTCGACCACCTTATGGAGCTCGACCAGCTGCTTCAGCTGGTCGCTCAAGGGCACTAGGTGTCCGGCCTCAACATACTGAGACCAGAACACCTTCTCCGTCGAGCTCCCCTCCTCGGCCCGGTAGAACGCGGCAGCGTCGGACACACTGCGGGGCAGATCTCTAAATGCTCCTGGAGAGCTCCGGATTCGGGTAACTGATAAGTAATTCACTTTCACGTGCTTGCTTTGCATGAAGAATGCCTTACCCGCCGCTATCTTCTTCATTGCCTCAATTTCCTGGAGGGCTTTTTGGGCTTCGGCCTTAGCGGCTTTGGTGCTCTCAAGAGCCGAGGCAAGCTCAGACTCTTGAGTCTTTGAGTCGCGCTCCAAACTCTCATGTTTTTCCACGAGAGCCTGGAGCTCTTGCCGCACCTCCGCCACCCGCGCCTCCTACTTCTCTTGCTCGGTGTGCTCTGCGGCCGCATTGCTTTCGGCCTTGGACACCGCTTCCTTCAGGGTCGCCACCTCGTTTGTGGCCCCTGCAATTGTCACGTTATTCCTGCTATTTTTTTCTAACCTCATCTTTTATATACTTCCATAAGGTATTACTTACCTTCCTTGTCCTCGAGCTTCTTTTTGGCAAGGCCGAGCTTGTTCTCGGACCGCTGGAGGCTCTGCTTCAATGCATCGACCTCCGCAGTCAGTGCGGCAGAGGTCAGCAGCGCAGCCTGCATTCCCCATATTGACATACTTATGTTAGACTCCTGCGTACATCTTTTTAGATCCTCAGTTCGGCTCTTCTTTACGAACACCAAACTGAGCATCAGGGGCTACTGTCTATGCGGTAATATTTTTACATATCTTAAATACATACCTCAAAGCCTGTTAGAAGGCTGGCACAGGCTTCAGTCAGCCCGCTCTTGGCGGACTGAACTGTCTGGATCACCACACTCATAACAGTGCGGTGCTCCTCGTCGATGGAGGCGCCGTTAAGCGCCTCCGGAAAATTACCCGGTGTCTCCGGTTGGACGGAGGTCACCGGTGTCGCAGTCTCGCCCTTCTTACGAAGGGGTCGCCTGCCGGACTCTGGAACCACTGAAGGTTCCGATGCGGAGTTCGGCCCAGGGCCTGACTTAGAGCCCTTTGGGGTTTGATCCCCCTTATGCCCGGAGTCCGGGAGGTTGCCTTGCGGCGCCTCCGGGGCCTCCTCCTCCTGGCTGGGCCCCTTTTGGGATGCCACCTCGGCGTCATCTGCAGCGTGAGGAGAGGAGGCGGCCGGAAGTGAAGCACTATTCACGTCCGACGGAGCCAGGGAGCCGCTCGTTGAAGTGTCGAGCCCATCCTTGGGCGGGCTGTAGGGTTGTATTCGGCGGTAGGAGATTCTATACGACAAGCGAAACGCCATGAGTTATTCTGGTATCCGGATACTTACGATGTCGCCGGGGGCTTAGCCCTCGGTGGCCACTCCTCTTTGCCGTCGTCGGCGTTGGTGGAGTAGTCTGGAGGAAGGGTCCTTCCCTTCTTGGACCCTCCGGCCTCCCCAGTTGGGGCAGCCTTCCTTTTCTTCTCTCCCCCCGCTGGGGGAGAGGCCTCTTTTTCCTCCTCCTCGTCTTCGCAGGAGGAGTCCGCCTCGGAGTGATCGGACGATGAGTCCGATAACACCTGGCGTCGGGAACTCTTTCGAGTTCCCGTGGCCTTCTTCTTAGCCTTCTTCTCCGGCACCACGTGAGGTGCCGGAACCAGCAGCCCTGTCAATCGGGCGTCCGCTGGGTCTTCTGGCAAGGGAGCCAGACAGTCAACCTGCCAGGCCTGTCAAAGGTAAGGGAGTTTAGATCCCGCATAGAGTCAAACTATGAAAAACAAGTGTCTTGTAAAGGACAAAATAGCTTACCTCGGTGGCTTGACACTACGAGCTAAATCCGCGATCTTCGGTAGCGGATGCGGGAGCCTCGACGCCCTTGAATAGCACCTTCCAGGCATCTTCGTACGTAGTGTCGAAGAGCCTGCTCAAGGTTTGGTGCTGTGCCGGATCAAACTCCCACAGGTTGAAGGCCCGTTGTTGGCACGGGAGGATCCGGCGGATGAGCATGACCTGGACTATGTTGACAAGCTTGAGCTTCTTGTTCACCAGGGTTTGGATGCATGTTTGGAGTCTGGTCAGCTCTTCCGAATTACCCCATGTCAGGCCCTTCTCTTTCCAAGAGGTGAGCCGTGTAGGGAAGCCAGATCGGAATTCAGGGGCCGCCACCCATTTAGGGTCACGCGGCTCGGTGATGTAGAACCACCCCGATTGCCACCCCTTTATGGTCTCCACGAAGGAGCCCTCGAGCCATAAAACATTGGGTATCCTACCCACCATGGCACCTCCGCACTCCGCCTGGCGGCCGCCCACTACCTTCGGCTTGACATTGAAGGTCTTCAGCCATAAGCCGAAGTGGGGCCGGATGCAGAGGAAGGCCTCGCACACGACGATGAACGCCGAGATGTTGAGGATGAAATTCAGGGCCAGATTGTGGAAATCCAGGCCGTAGTAGAACATGAGCCCCCGGACAAATGGGTGAAGTGGGAAACCTAGTCCGCGGAGGAAGTGGGTGAGGAACACCACCCTCTCATGGGGCCTGGGGGGGATAAGCTGCCCCTTGTCGGGGAGCCGATGTGCGATGTCACTGGACAAGTATCCAGCTTTCTGTAGCTTTTTGATGTGTCCCTCTGTGACGGAGGAGACCATCAACTTGCCTCCCCCTCTGGACATGGCTGGGGAAGGTTGAGGCGAGATGTGCTGACTTGGGCGCTGGAGCTCGTGTGCGCGGAAATGGATGAGCAGAGGAGGAAGAAGGCGTGTGTGAAAAAGTGGATCCTTATCCCCTTATATGGACGGACGAAGCTATGCGTCCCCACCAGCCTGGTAAAACTCGCTTATCTCCCAAATGTCGTAATTGATGGTGCGGTTGGGTTACCCACGCCCGTATTGATGAGAATCCAGGAATAAGGGGACACGATCTCTGCTTTGACAAGACGTGCCAAGGAAACCGCCTCGCTAAACGCACTGAGGTGGAACAGTAAAAACGATTCGAATAAAGGCTTGGCTGTGGTGTGATGTCACGCCACGGAATACGTCAGCAGATTAAACTTGTGTAAATATTATTCTCTCTACGGTTGTATGTGGAACTTATTTTGTAGAGCCGAACACTATCCTTGTGTTCAAAATCTTCTATGAAGTATTCAGAGGAGGAACCCGCCTTGCAATGCCGAAGACAATATGCGCGCCGGACTCGTCGTCATTTAAGCCTAGTTCAGGGGCTACTGAGGGAGTCCTGGATTAGGGGGTGTCCGGATAGCCAAACTATCACCTTTGGCCGGACTCCTGGACTATGAAGATACAAGATTGAAGACTTCGTCCCGTGTCCGGATGGGACTTTCCTTGGCGTGGAAGGTAAGCTTGGCGATACGGATATGTACATCTCCTACCATTATAACCGACTCTGTGTAACCCTAACCCTCTTTGGTGCCTATATAAACCGGAGGGTTTTAGTCCATAGGACGAACAACAATCATACCATAGGCTAGCTTCTAGGGTTTAGCCTCTTTGATCTCGTGGTAGATCTACTCTTGTACTACCCATATCATCAATATTAATCAAGCAGGAGTAGGGTTTTACCTCCATCGAGAGGGCCCGAACCTAGGTAAAAACATCGTGTCCCTTGTCTCCTGTTACCATCCACCTAGACGCACAGTTCGGGACCCCCTACCCGAGATCTGCCGGTTTTGACACCGACAAGGGGGTATCCCCTTTTGCTCATAAATAAATAAATAGCAGAGGCCCTGTCGGGTCAGCTTTGTTCTCATTCAAAGACGTTGAGCAAATTGCAGTCCAACAGCAAACTATGTCATCAAATTCAAGTTTCACAGCTAAATATGAGTACAACTAAACAACAATGTCATCATGTTTTAGTTTTCATACAATCACCAAACACAAATCAGCATACATAACACGTGATGTTCTCACAGCAAAATACTAAACAACATGTTCATCAGGTTTCAGTTGTCATAGCAAACAAAATTTCACATAGTAGATAAAAAATGTCTTCTGACTGGCAAATACGACAAAAGCAATGTAATCATCATCCACAGCAGCAGCGTTAACACCTTCGCCATGTGTATCAGTCTGAATCGTAATTCCCCATGGTGTCATCTTCTTCTTCGTCCTCAACGTCCTCGAATGTTGGCTTCTTCTTGATCAACTCTTGTATGTCCACAACACGACAGGCAATCTTTTCGCTGGTGTCATTGACATGATGGTTCTCAAAGATATTAGGAACATCTGTGTTATCTTGTACATCAGGAGCAGTGTAAGCATCATCTTGTTGTGCAACTTCATTAAACGAATTCCTCTGCTCAGACCTTTGCAATACTCTCCAGTCATCGCTACGTGTAAATGTGTCTTCCAAGAAAAATATCCGTGTTGCTTGATTTGCCAAAATAAAAGGCTCGTCGGTCTGGCTGCCTTGACATTGATGGATTTGAAATAATCATCAGCTCTGGGTTTTGCGATCCTGGAAAACAGGTTATACCAACGACAGCACAACAAAACCACACACCAATGATCCTCGAAACTGGAGATATACTGTAACTGAACAATGTCTGTTATGTTAGCATACATTTCAGTTGTCTCTTTGTCATACGTATTCGTGCAAGGGTGTTGTAGCGCACATCTCCAACAACGCAAGATTAATAATGTCTTTCCCGAGTATCAGGAGCCATTGCTAGTGAGTAAAGGGCATCATCAACTGCCTGGCCATCCTCCCGCATCTTCTTAACCTATGATTAGAAAATATACAAGCTCATCATCTTATGTACTCAATATATTAAAAAAACTGATAGTGCACTTCAAAAGCTTACATGGTTCTTGAACCATTTCGCAAATCCTGCCATAACCAGTTTGTCAATGTTTCTTGGATTTTGCGGCAGTAACTCCTCTTTGTAGATGTTGCACAACATAGTGATCGCATCAAACATCTAAATATATAAGAATGTGCTGCAATTTTAGTAGATTACGATGTATAAGCTGCAGTACTGCACTTACTTGATATAAGGTAGTATCTCAGGACAGTTATTCAACACATACCAAACCATTTTGTCCAAATCTTTAGGTTTGTCCTCTTGTCAACTCTTCCTTGTAACTCGAACAGAATAATCGAAAACATTGAGCTCGGGATTGTCTTCACCCACCTCTTTGCTAAGCTGATCAGCTGTTTCAATGTATTTTGAGCAGAATGTCAATGCTTCTGTAGCAATGTAGGCCTCTGCAATGGAACCCTCGGGTCTAGCTCTATTCCTAACATAGCCCTTGAAAGTGCTTAGCCGCCTTTCAATAGGGTACATCCAGCCATACTGTACTGGACCTCTAAGTAGTGCCTCATCAGGTTGATGAACAGCCAAATGCACCATCACATCAAAGAAGGCTGGAGGATATATCTTCTCAAGGTCGCATAGGATAGTTGGTATCTTGTCTCTAAGACGCTCCAAAGCATCTATCCTGATATTTCTACTGCAGAGTTCCCTGAAGAATTGTCCCAACTCTGCAACTACTCTGTATAAGTCAGGGTGGCCCAATCCTCTAAGGATAACAAGTAAAACCCTTTGAAGTAGGATGTGGCAGTCATGAGTTTTCAACCCTTGTACCTTGTTTCCATCTGCACTGACTCTCCTTTCGGGGTTGGAAGCAAATCAATGTGGGAATCTCACACGTGACAGGACCTCACATAATTCATTTCTTTTTACCTTGTCCAAGACGTACACAACTGGTGCCATATCCTGTGGTTTACCTTCATCTTGCACTTGCAAATCCTTTCTGATATCCAGGTGTGTCAAATAAATCCTAGATTTTAAGGTATCTTTCGTCTTGCCTTCAATATTAAGAAGTGTGCCGATAATGCTGTCACATATATTTTTCTCGATGTGCATCACATCAAGATTATGCCGGAGATCCAAATCTTTCCAATACTCCAAGTCCCACAAAGTGGACCCGCGGGTAAACAATAATCTCTCTTCTGCCCTGCCACGCATCCTTTTCCCGCTACCATTACCAGGATGGTTTCCTGGTGTAATGTGCCTGACCTTCTCTAATTCCACTTGCAACTCATCGGCGGTGAGCCTCTTTGGCGCATCACGGTTTTCATGCTTTGCATTGAACACATGTCTTCGGTATTTTTTAGGATGCAACTTGTCCTTGGCAAGGAAACGACGGTGTCTGATGTAACAGATCTTGCTAAGTATTGCGTATGACAGCGGATTCCTGTCACAGCGAACACATGCATTGTAACCATGTGTCGTCCGCCCTGACATAGTGCCCAAAGCCAGATAATCATGGATGCACCAAATTATAATAGCACACAGAAACAAATCAGCTGGTGGGCTGCTATATAGGTCTCGAGTGAGAACACCCTTCCATAGCTGTTGAAGTTCCTCCACAAGAGGCTCCATGAACAAATCAAAATCCTTTCCAGGACTTTTTGGACCTGGGATGAGCAAGGCCATCATGTAGTTTGATCCTTTGGTGCAGACATTTGGAGGCATGTTGTAAGGGATAACAAGCACTCGCCACATGCTATATGTGGCGCTCTGGTGGCCAAATGGGTTAAATCCATCTGAAGCTAAGCCAAGTCTAATGTTTCTCGGGTCAGCAGCAAACTTTTTGTATTTATCATTGAAGCTTTTCCACTCACTACCATGAGATGGATGTCTCATTACATTCTGATCTCTATACTCCTGGTTCCTAGAATGCCACAGTGCATCCTCTCTTGTTTCAACATCATGAAACAACCTCTGCAATCTTGGTGTAATTGGAAAATGTCTCAGAACATTATGAGGAATCCTCTTCACAGCATTGCCATCTTTCCATCTTGATGATTTGCATTTTGGGCATTCACTTAAGTTGGCATAATCCTTCTGGAACATAACACAATTATTCTTACAAACATGGATCATATCATATCCAATTCCAACTGCATGAAGGAAATTCTTCATTTTACTGTAGGTGTGTGACAGCTCAGACACATCTGGGAAAGATTTGCGGAAAGCAGCCAACATCGCATCGAATGATTTGTTGGTCATCCGCTCAGATGTCTCACCTGAAGAAAGGTGACCATAGCTGAGAATACTGACAGCTTATTTCCTGGGGTGACAGCAACATTGCATTGTTCCAACATGCGGGCCCACCATTTTTCTTCTGCTGGTGAAAGTTCACGGAATGCACGAGAATTTCATAGCATTGTTTCAATGTAGGTCAAACTCACTGGCTCCGCCACCACCACCTCCTCCTCCTCTTCCACCTGAGCATCAGGCAGATCAAGATGGTGATCTGCTGCTTCCACGTAGTCAATAACATTGACGTTCATAGCTTCACCATGATGAACCCACCTAGTATATGTGACCGACATCCCATACAAGTGTAGATGATTTTGCACAGTTGACTGGGGTCTTGTAACGGAATTCATACAACTGCTACACGGGCAGAGCACATCTGATTTCGGAGCACCGTACTCAGCTCTCATAAAGTTCATGAAGTTTTTAACCCCCTCGACATATGCAGCGGAGAATCTTCGAGCAGAAGTTATCCAAGTCCTGTCCATCTGTTAGACATACAAATTAGTGCTTCTACTAGATATTACAAGAAAAACATATATGCGTTTTTATGAAGTCCAGAAAAAATACCTAGGTCGATGTCTAAAGCTATGGCAAGATATTTGGACGAGCAGATCTAGTAACGAAATATATGTAAAGCTAATTCAACAAACAGATTTGAGTGCTAAATTATGGCAGGCTGTTTCAGCAGTCAATGAGACCGAGCACACACCCATCGAACTATTAAAGGCCATCGCAGCAACAAAGATCGAGTATAAAACGGTGTCGAGCTATTTCACCTAACAGATTGGCTACTAGACCATGGCAATCTACATCACAATAAATATATGGCAGGATATTTTAGCAACTAATCGGCCTTGGCATGCCATCTCAGCTAAGTAGATTGAGTGCAGAACAGGGCAAGGAAGCTTCTTAAGCAGAGCATATTGATAGTAAACTACTTCGGCAACTAGTGAGATTAACAGCGTCTATCAGCTAACATTCAGCGCTACACCGACATGAATGGGGCCTCAGTCTAGAATGCGCATACTGTGGGAGAAGCTGACCGCCGTGCATCTCCACACGAACTTCACCAGAGGTGGCGGTGCTGACCGCCGTGTGCCTCCACAAGAACGTAGCCAGAGGTGGCGGCGCGACTAGAGGACGGCAGTCTACGAGAGCGTACTGTGGGAGCGAGAGGATCACCATGCGTCCCCTCGACAAACCGCGGTGCCGACGTATCGGCACGGCGGGGAGGGCGGCTTTGGCGGAGCGAATGGAGTGGAGGGGG